>NC_135999.1:26303962-26321462 GCF_048128805.1 Centroberyx gerrardi
GTTTGCCAATAGTCCATGTGTGCAGTGTGCACCAGTACTGGATATAGCGGTATATTTTAGTCCTGTTGTTACGGCTGGTGTGTGTGGGAGTGTGTGGGAGATGGTGAGTTTTAAAAGAAATACACCAAGTTTTTGGGAGACTGGCCTGTTGGTCAACCCACCCGTTAAGTAATGAGAACACAGACGCCAAAATCATCCATGTATCTCTGGTACAGCAGACTGTCATTCCAGGGCTTCATGCTAATTAGCTCTCTCCCTGTCTCTATTTCACACTCTACTGTCAAATAAATCAGAAAGGCTATGAAAACAAATGGACAAATAATTTGGCTACCTGCAATTTTGTACCAGCTTTTATGGGAAAGTTGAACATTTATATGTAGTATCCAACTGTATCTTTAGGTTTATAGTGTATTAAGGTAGAGTTTGATCCTCAATGTTATATATATATGCATTTTGGAGAAAGAAAACAATAAGTTTTTAATTTAATATATCTAAAATATAGAGGATCCATATGTCTGTTATCACTAAATTTTTAGCTTTCAGTCATTTTCTAACAGCAGGTGCCACATTTTTCAAATGGTGGATATCTCATTTTGGAGTTAAACTCTTCAGACGTAACATCAATATGAATTCAGTGACATCATCCACCATAAAGTCTCAGTATGTAAATGAGCCTCCTGCTGAAGCTCTCTTCTTCCTCTTTCTACTTCCTCATGGTGTCGCTATGGTAACCAGCTGTCAACATGGTAAACATGAGCGGTGTGTTTGCTGAGACTTTCTGTCAGTCTCACTTCTTCTGTTACTGTGTGCGTGCTTGTGTGTGTGTGTGTGTGTGTGTGTAGTGTGTGTGTGTGTGTGTGTGTGTGTGTTGTATCTGTTTGTCTGTCAGCTTAATGGCTTATGAGATTCCATCAACAGAGTTTTTGCAGTGTTCTTCTATTTCAAAGTTGTATTCCAAGGCCATTCCAATATGCAATAATATTAAACTATATATGCCACACACACACACACACACACACACACAGAGTAACAGAAGAAGTGAGACTGACAGAAAGTCACACAGACACAACTGTCAAACTCCCATGCGCACACGCACATGCGCTTACACATACACACTGACAGAAAGAAAGTCTTTCTCAAACACACACACACACACACACACACACACACACACACACACACACACACACAATCACTACCGAACACACTACCAAAACTTACTCTCTCTCTCTCTCCCTCTCACACACACGCACATAAATATTCTTCTATGCACACACACATGCATCCACACACACATAGTGGCATAGAAAACACACACACAAACACAGACACACACACACACACACTCATACACACACACACACACACATATTCTCTCTCCCTTACACACACACATCCATACACATACACAATCTCAAACACACAGTCTTTCTAGAACACACACATGCACACGTTCATACATACACACACACACACACACACACACACACACACACACACACACACTCATACACAAACACACACACACACACATACACACACATATTCTCTCTCCCTTACACACACACATCCATACACATACACAATCTCAAACACACACAGTCTTTCTAGAACACACACATGCACACGTTCATACATACACACACACACACACACACACACACACTCATACACAAACACACACACACATACACACACATATTCTCTCTCCCTTACACACACACATCCATACACATACACAATCTCAAACATACACAGTCTTTCTAGAACACACACATGCACACGTTCATACATACACACACACACACACACACACATACACACACACACACACACACCAGAGCCTAGCAACTGGCATGACCTTGAAGATAAATACACCCTTGAAATACATTTCTGCAATTCATGGCCGGCGAAGGTCTGATATATGAGCAGCATTTCAAAGTATCTGTCGCAGGCCAAATGAAAATAGATATGGAGTCGATATGTGCTCCACACACACACACACACACACACACACACACATACATACACTCTCACACTCCCTCTGACACTGTTTGTTTCTGTGTCTTTCTTTCTCACACACGCACACACACTGTCACTCATACATTTTCTCTCTCACTCTTTCTTACACTATATATTTTACTCTCGCTCTCTCTCTCTCTCTCTCTCTCTCAGTTCCTTACACTCTATTTCTATTTCTCGGGATCATAAACTAATTATCTCAAGATAACAAATTAATGATTTTGCAGAGTCTAGTCGGTCTGTTAGTGTTGCCAATGTGTAGAAAGTAGAACTGGCAATGTCAGAAGGAGAGATGACAATTGGTCAACACATTTATTTAATCAAGGTATGACAGGAAGAAACTCCAACCGTTATCTAATGAAAATTACATAAAAAAAATCATGATCACAAGAAAACAAAGTGTCATGATCTCAACAAATTCCATAACAGTGCTGAAAATAGTATGTAAACATTTGCAAAATGGGTTGCAGATGCATAGAGTTTTGCTGGCGGTTGAGTTTGAGTGAGAAATGAGCTTAATAATTTTGAAATTTGTGGTCATTGAATGCATTTTGTGTTAGAGCAAAGAAAAAATCATTCACAGTTTGGAATGCACATAATGTAGAACGCTGTTGTGCTGTGGAACTAGTTTTGAAAAAGTGAACTCGGTATTGAGAAATGCTTGTTAGCAACTGTACACTGATTATTACGAAAATGAATCCATGTAAACTGAGTTATTAGAGAAATTGCGTTATTTCAACCCATGTAAACGTAATCGCAATATTGCCTTAAGCTGACCACTCCCGGTAATCAGAGTATTGGTGTGCATGTCTCTCATACACCTTCTCTCTCTCTCTCTTTCTCTCTCACACACACACACACACACACACACTCCTCCAGCACAACACAACCACAACTTTGCTGACATCTAGTGCCATAAGATTTAATCACCTCAGATTTAATGTTGGAACTGAGCCCAAGTCAACAAGCTCCTCAGGGCCTCGTTCCAATTATCTCCCCTCCGCTTCCTTTCACCAATCAGCTGTCCTCGCCGCTATTTACCTGTGAAGGTCAACCGCAAAACAAGGACGACAGGACAGCGCTCGGCTGTGTCTCGGTGTGTGTGTGTGTGTGTGTGTGTGTGCATGGGTGTGTGTATGCTTTGGGGAATGTTGTTCCTCAGGTGAGATAAGAAAGAAAGATAGAATGGTGCACACTTTGACGAAAAGGTTGATGTTGACTAAAGAGGTGGAGGAGAAAGATTATCTCCTGCTGCATTCATGTTGTATGGGAATAACCTTTAGAACAGGTAAAAAAAGGTGCATGTATCATTTTTAAACATCAATTTATCATTGTACGGCAGAATACATTTATCCAAGGCACTCTTCCCATACAACAAGTAAAAAGCCTTTATTATTTATTGGCTAATGCATGTTGGAAATGTTTAAAAAGCGCTGTATGGGAAGAGTGCCTTGGATACATTTTTTTCTGGTGAAACATAACCGTGGCACCCAAGCTTCAATGAGCTCCTCTACATACACTGAAGCCAAAGCAACATTCCTCTTTAGTAAAATGAATATATCATTGTCAAATTAATTTAAAAAAATGACTGTTGACAAATAACAGCATGGTTGAGCCTCTGTCTCATGCCAGTAGTGTGGTTAGTGCCAGTGTTTCTCAAAATTAAAAACCACATTCACCAGAAACCCTGTCGCTTTCTGTCACAAAGAGGATGTTGCTACTTGTTCCGCTCCATTTGTTTTGAAGAGCAGGCAGACGGATCAGAGCTGATAGCCAATATGAATTCTGACCAAGTTGGTTAATGTGATGTTGAAACTCTGCAGTTAGAATAGTGGAACTGGAATGAAGTTGTGTGTTATTTGCAAAGTGAAAAGCAAAATCCAACCAAGTGGCACACAATGTAAAATGCAGTGTGAGGCTGGTGGAGGCTGCCAATGGTCAGCAATGGTCTTGCTTGTTTACAGTAATTATACTAATGACTCATAATTAATGTGGAAATGGTTTATTGATGTTTTAATGCTGCAAGTGGGCAGCATCTTGACTGTCCCGGTGGCTCAGTTGGCTGCAGCGCCTGCCATGGAAATGCAATGTCTTGGGTTTGAAATCGGCCTGGAAACGTTGTTGCTTGTTACATCCTGCCCAATCCCATCTTTTCTGTCTCTTTTCACTGTGAGCCGTCTAGTAAAGCAGAAAGGCTGTAAAACTAATCTTTAAAAGGGCACTTCCCCAGAAATGCTCAGGGGCCCGGGGGCATGATGTTTCCCCGGGGAGAAAATTTAGAAAATCTGCTTTTACAAAAACTCATCTCTGGTGAGTTTGGTACAGCGGTACATACATCACCTTTCAAGGGAGAAAGTGCAATGTGCTTTCTGACCTCCAATCTAAAAGTTACAGGTATAAAATAAAATGCAATATGAAGTTGAAAAATCAAATAGGACCCTGCCAAAGTGATTTCTTCGTTTAGCAAGATATTTTCCATTTCAATTTTCCAGCAAGAAAAAATGTTTCCATACAAGATAAGAAAACTGTATTTATTATTAGTAGGCCTATTTATAGATTATGTGTCTCGGTTTATACAACACAACTAGTGTTGGTATTCAGTCGGCTAAATCTAAAATTCCTCTTTCATTCACAAGTTAATCTGCTCTGTCAATAAGAGTCAATGCTAAACTCTTTTTACCATTAAGAATTCCAGGTCAGTCTGCATTATATTCTGATTTTGAGAGTCACTTTATTGATAGTTTGGCTGCTATTTTAAAAATGTATATTCACACAGTTAATGGTGTAAATAGACCAGTGAAATAGATGCAGGCCTACAGTAGGTTTAATATTGTGTTCCTGGCCCTAATAGTTGCCTCTGAACGCAGTTTGGCAGCTCTCACTTCTCTCACTTTTTTCATCCAAAGGAGCTGCAGACATTTTATCTGCACAGATTGGATAAGAGGAGGAGGGAAGTGTGTTATGATTTTATGGAGAGGATGAAAACATTCACGCGGCCTTAAAACCCCACTGCTGACCAGTGTAAGCGGCTGAAGAGAGGTAATAGTGTAAATACTGCAGTATAAATGCCCTTATAAGCCCCCTTTTAGCTTATAGCTGGAGACTAGAAGAAATGAATTGGTAAGATGGGTATTTTCTGCAGCGTTTCATTCACCGCTGCTTCACCGGACACACCCATGGCCAAACCCGGTGAATTAAACACCATCCTCTGGTCTTTTTTAGGGAACTTTCGCTTCCTGTAGCCTAGTTCCGCACAGTAGCGCCTGCAGACCGTTTCAGACGCAGTCAGCGCTGCCGGCAGTGTGTGTGTGTGTGTGTATGTGTGTGTAGTCTTCACTAACAGAAGGCAAAGTTTCTACTTTTGGCTACAATCAATACTACAGAGCATCATGTCGCTGCCAAGGCAATTACGGGACGAGAGGTGAGTGTGTTTCGCTGACACTTGAAATATGGAAGTATAACTATAATATCCCTATAATAATTCTATAAGGACTTAAAGTGTGCCGGAGGGACTCAATATAACGAGTTATAGTGACCTTATCGTTCTTTGTGGTACTTCTATTTCCTATGGTATCACTGTAATATTCCTATAGGATATTAAATATATAGCGTAGTTCATAGTTTTGCTGTGATATTTCAGTAAGTTCCTTCTAACATGTATTTTTAGGATAAAGTCTAGTTTCTCGTCAGCGGCTCAGCCAGCTGCAGCTGAACTGGAACAGGGTAATGAAACTAAAAGTAGACTTTGGTCGTCTGGGTGTGCAGCTGCGGGCAGGGGAGGCTCTTATTTGGTTTTGCATGCGTAATCTTCATTGGACAAATACTGTACGAGTTATTAAATGCGTTTGGAAGTTTCATCTGGATTTCAAGGGTTTTCCGTTTTGCTCCTGTCACCCAGCACAAAATACATTTCACACATACTGCAGAATATGTTTAGAGATATGTTTCAAAATATGCAAAAAATAGCCAAAATGTATTTGAACATGTAGATGACACACTCATTTGAAACTGGAAATACTGCTGACAACATACATCACACACAAGCTTGTAGATCTACTGTAATGTTGTCAACAGTGCATCAGACATGACACATCACTCATTTGAAATATATTTTGGAAACCCCAAATATATTGTGGCCCCTCAACATATGTTTTGAATGAATGACTGTCTTCTACATGTACACATTTTTGGATTTTTTTTTTAATATTTTGAAACACATATCTAAAAGTACAGTATTTTGAAGTGTATTTTGATGTTTCTCAAATTGACTGGCAGAGCTCTTGGTACCAGGACTGACAGTATGTGACAGCTAAATACGACTTTAATTGCATTTTGAAACTATAAAAGGTTTGTCAGTGTGTGTATTGTCTGTAAACAGTAGAGTAAGAAACAGACGTGAAGTCTTGTGCTGCGATGGGATGATGATATTAGAAGTTTATTTTCCATCAGCAATTCCTAATCTTTATAAAATAAGACTGAAGGCCTGCTCTCACTTCTGATACGGTCAATGGAAGTCGGACTGGGGCTCTGAAGATGGATTCTTCTTCAAGTTAGTCAAAAATATAACAACCGCACTGTTTCTCCTCCTCAGTGACTTTGACCAGCTCCCTCATAACATCCCTGTCAGCGCCACCATCGCTGATATCGAGGAGAAGAAAGGCTTCATCGACTACTTTGTAAGTTAAAAAATGACCTAATACTTATATACAGGGTAGCCTAGACTACAGCAAACATGTAGAAAAACAGAGCATAAACAATAGAAAAGCATGGGATGAATGTAGGAAGACAGCAGTTTTCTGTAATGTTAAGAATGAAGAATGACAAGAATACATATCTGTTTCTCTCTTTTATTCTCTGTCTCTCTCTCTCTCTCTCTCTCTCTCTCTCTCTCTCTCTCTCTCTCTCTCTCTCTCTCTCTCTCAGACATTTGTGATTGAGGTGAAGACCAAAGGGGGCAGCAAGTATCTGATCTACAGGAGGTACCGCCAGTTTTTCAACCTCCACCAGGACCTGGAGGCCAAATACGCTCCTGAAGACCCTGAGAGACCGGGACCCAACACCTGCACCCTGCCTGCTCTCCCAGGTCAGTCTGTCCACAGCAGTGATGAAGACAAAGACAGGTACATCACATCAAACATCAGATTTCACACTGTTCAAAGAAGTGTTTGTAAGAGCCCCACAGTTTGCCAGACCGCTCATGATTCCCTCTAAAGTTAAATTCATTTTTTTTCCAAATCTGAGAGAAACAGGGGAAATCTCTGACCCAGAGAATGTAAACACTTACAGAGTCCAATTTCCAATTTTGTAAAGCTCATTTCCTGGCAAGAAGGACGGTGTGTGCCACCATGCCTGACTGTGCCCACACTCAAAGTGAGTCAGGCTTCAAAGAGGAAACGCTGGTATGTCAGACCCCTTAAATTTCTGAGAAACATTTGAATATGCTCCTCCAAAAACCCAGACAACTTGGGACAGGACCAGAGGATATGAATGAGGAGAGCTGGTTCTAATTTGCACTGGATCAAGAGACAGCGAAGTGTTTGGTCCGGAAAGGAGGGCCAGAGAGGAAAAGTAGACAACTGTCCAATCTTTTATTTACGACCACATCGCTGTCCGTTGACTTCTGTCGGGATAATGATCGCCTCAGTGCTAAGATGCTTAGGGGAAATCCAGAGGACAAACACACCCAGCCTCCACTCCTCCGAGTGCAGTGGGTCTTCTGTTCGTTTATGTACTTTTATGGCTCATTTTGGTTCCACATCCATCTCTGTTTTGGTTTCCCAGTTTTGGTTCTACTGCAGGCTGCATTGCCAAAACACATTGGATCCTTTATCATAGTGAAACCCTTAATTCCAACAATGAGGGCTACATTTCTCTTTGTTTCAGTGGGAAATTAGAGTAGAATAGAGTAGTAGTAGTGTTATTTTCAGTTCCACATTTTCTCCAGCGGTGTTGGTAATGCTGAAGCTGTGGGTGCTGAGTGAATACAGAGGGAACACTGTACTTTATAGTGTCATTTCTGCCTTGTCACTCTGTAACCTTCACCTTAAAATGCATACTCATTCGCTCCCCTTCCTGCACAGGGAGAGGAGCAGGGTTTATGATGACAGCTGGCAGAAATTCCTCCCCGTCCCAGGGAGAAATAAAACCCATCTGAATGTGGTTTCAAAAGATTTGAGCTGCTTCATGTGTCGTAAGTGGATTTCTCATGTGAGATAACGTAAATCAAACATCCTTCCTGTTTTTTTTTTTGTTTTTTTTTACAAATATTCAATGTGAATTTAGATATGATTTGATTTGCTTGATGAATTTAAACACACATTATGTGTGAATTAAATCATCAAGGATGTTGCAGTTAAACCAAAGACTAATTTCCACTGTGGCCCTCAGGGATTTGATTACAATTTAGCTCAACTTTTAATGTGAACCTCCCCCTTCCCCAAATCGAATCCAATTCAAGCCACAAGGACAGAGTGAGAGAATATTTTAGGCACATGCCTGTAGGTCTGCATAATAATGTGAAGATGAACTGAAAACGCTGCGCTGCAGCATTGGCTCCCCAGTGAGATATCCACCATTTGCAAAGAGTGACACCTGCTTTTACAAAAAGATTAATTGCATGTAATTAAAACAAATTAACGCACTTTGCAAAGGATACTGGGTAATTTAAGTCCCTGATTGACAAAATGATAACACTTTTACAACCTGCCTCTTTTATATTTTAGAGATATTGAGTGATGAACCCAAGGTAATTTCTCTCCCCGAAAAAGTATCTAAAGCATTTTGGAGCACTCTCCTTTTTAGACATGTCTGTGGCGATGTTTTATTTTGTCAGGTTAAATGTAAATGCCAAAAATTCTGCAGTGCCAACTTGGATCGGGCCGCTTATTCCCACTCAGGCGTGCGACCTACAAGGTCAATTTAAAACCTTACATCAGCGCTTCCACTATAATTCATTCAGAGGGAGTAAATATAACCCACACTGAATGACATTCAAAACAGGCAGGAAAGGACTGTTTACAGCAGATGGATGGATGGATGGACAGATGACTGATGCCAGAGGGAAAACACAGAGGAGAGCTGTGAGGAAAAACAGCCATGAGGAAGGGCAAGACTTTGAGAGATGAAAAAGGGAGATGAAGAGATTCAAAACAAACATGAGTACAGATTCCATGGCATATTCAAATGGCGTATAGATCGAAGCAGGTATGCAACAAATCAATTGGCCTGTAATTAGCAGCCTATAATCAGCTGATAGACGTTCTAGATAGGTCATTGGTGATTGGGTGATCACTGTTTCAACTGCCCAATCACATTGTAGACCTATACTTGTTATTTATGCTCATGTGCCATTTGACAGTAATTGAATACGGCCCAGAATTGCCGGCAGCGTGGCAACAGTGTTTTGAGTGTTTGATTATCACAGGATTAGAGACACAACATCCCAACGCCTTCATGGAAATCTCTGGAGACTTCAACCATCTCTCTCCTCCATCCGGACCAACTTCACCCAAGATGTGAAATGCAAGACTAGGGAGAATGAGACATTGAACTTGCTTCATGCAAATGAGCGGATAAACAAGGGAGGATAGACAAACTGATGGAAAAGGCTGGACACACTGTAGGCAGCAGCAGAGGGAAGGATGAAGACTAAACTGAACTCCATCCTAAACAACACCGCCCCAACCCTCTATGGTGAGCTGGTGCAGCTATGCAGCACCTTCAGCCACCGCCTCAGCACCCCAAGGTGCAGCACAGAGTGTCTTAAGGGTGCTTTTGGGCCAATAGGCATCAGACTGTACAATGCTTCCTGCCCTACTTTTATGATTTTTACCACTTATCTCAGACTTCATATATTTTACAGAAGTTTATTGGATTGTGCAGCTAGGATGTGAAGATTGTATTTTTTTGGGATATTTTTTGTCTTCTTTAGATATTTCAAGGTAGATAGACAGGAGTGGGGATGACATGCAACAAAGGTCCCAGGCCGGGTTCAAACCCAGGACTTAGTGGTTATATTGTGTGTGTACTAGCCAACTGAGCCACCAGGCTGCCCAATTAGTCCTAGCAAAAGTTATATTTTCACAGAAATACAGCTTTAACTGCCTTTTATTAATTAGAGAATGCACAATAACGAACAGAAATGATTTGTAGAAAATAAAGTCCTGTAAACTGTGGCAAAGTTTGATCACCCACAAGTCCAGAGGAGTGATGTGCCCCCCCCCCCCCAACTGACTGACCTGAAATTGGTTCTTGACTACAGTTTTGTCGCAGTGGCAACAGCATTGTGGTGACGAGTTGTAAGATGATAAGGAGTTTAGTGATGGAGGCTTTGCAGTGTGAGGAGAAAATAAATCAATGATGTCATGATAGGAGAGGCAATACAGAGAGAGAAAATTACAGAGAAACAGAAAGAGAGAGAAACCAGACATGCAAGCAACAGAGTGTGTGGACATTTAATAAGCTAAGTAACGGAAGGACCGAGGAAGAGAAGTCATTGGCCCATGCAAGTGAACTGTCGTTAAAGAAGATTAAGCACTAGGGAGGAAGTTCCTGGACCGGCATGAAACAGAAACTTTAAATTAGAAAGAGTCACCGCATACAATAAAGATGCCAGAGGCTGAAGGTCAGGGTGAGCAGGGCGACGCCTTCAAGTGCAAGAATCAAAATCACGGAATTTACCAAATACACTAAACATACAGGAATTTGTATTGGTGGCATTGGTGCAGAGATATATTGACAACTTACACAGTAATACAGTATATTCTGATGGAGAAAACCATGGGGAACATGGGATAGCGGCACTCCAAAAATATGGTGCTCTGATGAAGGCTTCATGCTGAAACATGATGAAGCCAAAATTTTAAAAAAATGGTAAACTGAGATGGAGTCTTGCTGTTTTTTGGAGTGCCGCTATCCCATGTTCCCCATGGTTCTCTTCATGTTTTAGTGACAGCAGAGCACCGTGCCAAAAGGGCCAAAGGTGGAAGTGCACCTGCTCTACATTACAGCACATACTGATATACTGATCCATGTTACAGGGACAACAGGGGCTCACATACAGTGGTAAAGGACAGTGTGAGACAGGTAGACTATGCATGTCACTCTGCATATACAGTACATTCATCACTCAATCACTGGCTCCTCTGCAGTATGCATGTGTTTGCCCCCCTGTCCTCATCTGCTAAGTGGCTCCAGCTTTATTCTGCAGCGTATTGTTTTCCCATAAGTCTATCTGTCTGAAGGCCGCCGTCAATGTCCATATTGATTAGGGGAGGCTGGAAAACTCCATCGGCCCCAATAAAGCTTGATGTCTTTGAATGGCTGGCACTGAACATCGATTTGGGAGAGATGATGACAGAGAGCGGTGTGTGTGTGTGTGTGTGTGTGTGTGTGTGTGTAGATGTGTGTGCACGCATCATATAGATGGTGAATCGAGTTGCACTGTAGTCGCAAACATATTGACTTCAGAACTTGTCTTGGGACTCAGATTACTTTTAGTATTTAAATCAATAAAACATTATGGTTGGTTTAATGTTCAAGGTCACATTTCTGTGTTCTATGCAGCAGAAAGTAACTATGTTTCTAACACAATGAGCATCATTTCTTTCAGTTTTTGATGGTTAGATGGTACAAAGCCTGGCTAAAAAGGTTTGATAGGTTTCGGGTTAGGGTTAGGGTTAGTCTAGGACCCACTGGAACCCCCCCAAAGACCCAGTTTGAGACCCACTGGTTAACATTATTGAGCTTGACTACTCCAGTTACTAATTACAAATTCTAAGCAGGTCATCTGTAATCTGTAATCGATTACATTTTCAAAATAGCCCTCACTCCGGCCTTGTTCCTCCTGTCTTCTTATCTGCACCTGCTGTGTTAGGATTTAACTGGAGCGCTGCCAGAGCCTGATGTTTGTATTACAGTCCGTTCCTGCAGGACTACAACAAGGCTTCTGCTGTTCTCTGATCTGCTCACTGTTTCCTCTGTTCTTCTCTGCCTCTCCCTTCCTTTGATCTGTACAGTATGTGCTGTATGCCAGGCGTGGGTCAAATACTACTGTGCACAAATGATTCGGGTTCTTGGCATTTGTTATTAACCTGCTTAGAATACCAGAAGGGCTTGTTTTACCACAACGGAGAGAGCAATGAATGCCAGAAAGTTGCAACAATCATTGGAATCTATTTGAAAGGTCTATCTATCTATCTATCTATCTATCTATCTATCTATCTATCTATCTATCTGTCTGTCTGTCTGTCTGTCTGTCTGTCTGTCTGTCTGTCTCTCTCTCTCTCTCTCAATATTTTGCATTTACGTTTTCATTGAGTGTACTGTGAAAGTTCTGCAAGAGACAAGACTTTCTGCAAACTCTGATTTAGTATCTGCCACTGAGGAGTCGGCCGGATAATATTAGATCCGATGGGTTTAATTGCAGTGCTGGATCTCATCAGGCCGGGATGGGAATAAAAAAAGACAGAGGGGACAGAGCAGGGAGACAGAGGGAAGATGGGTAGCAGCGAGAACAGAATAAGTGAGTGGAAAAGGAGATATGCGCCTCATTTTTAAACGGGTTGTTCATTTTTTTTTTTTTTATGTACGATCAAATCCAACCCAGTTTTGATTCTTGAAAAATGTGATCTTGATGCCAAAATCTGTCGTTTTCATTGGTTTTCTCCAATCTTTTTGTGATATATCAGTGGCCATAACTGATTTCAGTCGACATGCAAGGTGTAAATGCCATGAATATGAATTTAGTATCTTTTTGTCATATTAGTCTAAATGTATGAACTGCTATCTTGAAGCAAAAACAAATCCCTCTACCTCTCCTCTTAGCTCTTGTTATTTCTTTGACTAGCTAACGATCATTATTGAGTCACAGGAATATTGTTTGGGCTAAATGTAAAACGCAAATCGAAATGATCGTACAATGGATTCAAAGAGCGTTTTCCTAAATGAGGCCTCAGGTGATGCAGAGGCGTGAGTGAATGAACCAGTTAGTTTATCAGTTAAGTGAGTAAATGAGTGAATCAGCGTGTCAGTGAGTGACTGAGTGAGTTATTGTGCTCGAGAGTGACTGAGGGAGTGAGACAAGAGAGAAAATGAGAGAGCAGAGAGGGATGGATATTATGCCTGAGGGTCATTAAGACTGTGCTAAATTTGATTTAACAGCAGTGTTAGATGGCCTTGGATGAATCGTTGAGCGGCCTGATTTAGAGCATTAGGAGTCTGCACAGCGCCTCGCAACTTTGGACTGGAGTTGGTGTCGCATTAGAGATGAAGGGCAATAAGTCTGCACTCATAACGGATGTGTTGTTTTCAAGAGAGGCGTTTGTCTAGTTTGGGGCAACACAAGTGTCTCTTATCAATGCGGTATGTTAATAACAGCACATATCGCCGCAAGATATGGTGTTCTGTACATGTTGGGTAAAAAAAAAAAGTAATTTGGGTGGATTCTACCCCCAAGAGAACTGAAGCCAGGTCTAAAACTCAATCTCGCTTGATGCAGTGAGTTTATATTTGCAGCTTTTTCACAGTCAAAATGTGTTTTTTTGTTAGGAAAAGTCTTTGTTTGCAAGTAGAAACAGTAGAAAAGTAAGCTGGATGGATTCTAGCTCCAAGAGAACTGAAGCCAGGTCTAAAATCAATCAATCTCTCTTGATGCAGTGAGTTCTTATCGGCACCTTTTTTCATGGTGAAAATGTGTCTCTCTTCAGGAAAAGTCTTCATTGGCAACAAACAGGAGATTGCAGAAAGCAGAATTCCTGAACTCAACACGTACATGAAGGTAAGCCCGTTTAATTTTCCACCATCTTTTATTTAGTATGAGGGAAAAGGGTATCTGGCATGCCTGATAGATCCTGCACTGTGCGGCACAGTAGCCTACAACTCAGTGGGCTGAACGATGCTGTAGGTGGATGAGCGCTGGCTGGGATATTTCAGCAGCAGTTTGCAGATGGAGCTCAACACGTAGGCGTTGCTGCTCTCTTCTCTCCGCGCTGCCCTGTGCCCACATCGTGTCTCACTGACTGTAGTTGTGGGACTTTTTGACATGTTTCAGTGTTGCTCCATCGCTGAAAACATGATCTGCTTCTCTCTCTCTCCCACTCACTCACTTCTCTTTTCTGTTTTATTCTTTTTTTTCCCCCGCAACCTACGTGGTTCTCACTTTGCCACACTTCTCTCGCCTTCGCTCGCCTTGCACTTGCAATCTTTCTCTCTTTTATTTCCCGTCCTTTCGTCCGCTCCCTCCACCCCTCTCACTCGTGTCTCCCACCACCCCTTCTCCTTCTGCTCTTCCACCAAGCTCCCTCTCTCCTTCCACCGTTCTTTCTCCGCTTCCCTCTCCAACCGTTCGCTCTGTATTCCTGCTCTCTTTCCCTTTCCATCTGTCCTCCCTCTCCACTTTTCTCCCCCCTCTGTCTTCCCCTACAAATCTCCCTCTCTCCCCTTTCCTTTCCTTTCCTTTCCCTTCCATCTCTCTATCCACCCTGCTTCCTTCCCTTTCTCTGCCTCCCTGTCCATCACTCCTTTACTCCTTTCTCCTTCTCTCTCTCTCTCTCTGCCTTTCCATCCATCCCTCTCTACTCCATCATTCACCCCCTTCCCTCTCATCCCTCCCCCTTCCATCTCTCCCTTTCCTTGATTCCTCTCTCCACCGTTCCCCCTCTCTCTTTCCCAGAGGTTGCTGGGTCTGCCAACATGGGTGCTGCTGGACGAGGCTCTCAGGATGTTTTTCTACCAGACGGACCAGGACAGCCAGCAGCGGCCGCGGGCCCTCAGGCGCCTCCGCCCGCCCACTCGCAAAGTGTAAGACCTTGCTAATGCTAACAAGCACACAGAGAGACTGACAGGTGGTAAAGCTAAACAGTTAGCTGCATCCCGCGAGCGCGCGGAAGGGATGAGTTTAGAGTTCATCTCCAAAGCACTATAGATTCATATCGATTTCATCATTCAATATCTCACTAGAACATGCAGCATAGAGGATTCAGGCCAAGATTCACTCAAGGTTTGCATTTGGAAGGCCACACACTATATCACCAAAATCAAATCAGAACACCATGCTACTCACTAACTGCGCAAGAAATGGTCAAGAAATAAAACGTCTTCGCACTTGTCATGTTCATGCATATGTACATTATGTGTAAATCTCATTATAGTTATTTGTAGGTGATGCCATGCAAATTGAGATGGAGTCAAACTCACTAACACTTTGCAACGCCGGCTCCCCCACATGATTGTAGCGCATATAGGATCCTTCAAAAGTGGCTTGTCCGTTCAGAATGGCTGCTATCACTGCCGCAAGACACAGACAGCAAGGCAGAGGGTTTTCCATCCTAGAACCTCAGATCAGATCAGAGTCACTTCAATTATAAAGAGGCTTTAGGGTGTGAGGGTGCCAGCCTCGGTGGATCAGTCTTAAAGCTGAAACAATCTGCGCTTGCAATTGGTGATGTAGGGGCTATTTGTTTGCACAGGGATCTTTTCGAGGGCTTGTGCCACAACTTGATTTGCATAAATTTCTTAGCGAATGAAGACGAAAACTCTTAGCTCAAGCCACTGAGGCCATGGACTTACATTTCAATCATTTTGTAAGAGTAGGTTACCTTTTAATTTTGTTTTGAAATGAAACTCTTCGTACTGTGAACACATGGAGCCCATGGAGTTTATGTTTTGGTGGAGGGTTAGTGGGATGTGGATGGAGCCTCCAACAACAGGAGCCTGGCCTAGCATGTAAAGAGTCTGTCCTGTAACTGAAATGTTCCAAGTTCAATCCCCTATGAAGAGAAGTGGAAGAGAGGGAGAGGCAAGAAGAAGAGGGAGAGGGTGAGAGGGACACAAAATCAATCGAGTGTCACAAAAAAGTCTGGTGAGGGTTTACTTACGGTCCTAGGCTGTATGATCTGACGTGCGTTACATCTGCAGGCCTGCACACACTAGCAGTACAAAGGAGTCTGATTTCCCCTCCATTTTGCATTTGAGGACTGCGTCTGACCTCCTATTTATAATTGATTCACTTAATTTTCTGCAATGGATTATTCTCGTCTGGAGTAGAGGAAGCAAATTAATTCCCCCAAAAGCATAAACCCCGAAATGCTCAAACTATTGGATTTCCATTAATGATTGTCCAAACTAATAGTCATTAGTGACTCAGTGTACTTCAGTTCCCCCCGGCAGACGCACAGAAACAGAAAAAAACAGCCAGTTACACATTAGCGGGGGACACACTTGTAGATTAGTACGAACCAGTGTTTTGAAATCATCGTAAATAACATCTCAACACCAATTTAGTATTTTTTTAGTCTGTCATCATGTTAGTCATCGACTGTTAACGATGTAAGTATTGTGAATTGTACCCTGCAAGTATCCATGGCTTGTATGTATCTATACAGCGTGTACCGGAACAGAGGGAATGTTTGTTTTTCTATAAATCTATATAACACTATGATGCTATCTAATGCTAATGTATAATACTTGTTTATTACTTTATAAGCTAACTCCTCTTAAATCCTTGGTCTAGTCCTCAACATCTTTTCCCCTAATCAGTCTTTGCCTTCTCAATCAGGCCCTGTTCCTCTTCTGGAAGTTATATTAAAGTTAGAGAGTAAAGTGAGAGAGAGGGGCGTCCTGGTGGATCAGTGGTCTAACACACATTCGATGTAAACACAACGTCCGAATCCGTCCCTTGTTGCATGTCATCCCCTTCTCTTTCTTTCCCCACTTTGTCTAATAAAGGCGGAAATGCCAAAAGTTATGGTAAGAGAGAAAAGGCACACTCTGATCCATGCAATTTTCAAAACGGCAAAAAGAAATGATCTCTTTAATAGTTGTGGTAAGAGGGAAAAGGAGAAAACTTTGGCACACTTTGATCCATGCAATTTTCATTACTGAGCTTTCAGTCTAGACGACTTGCTGTAAGTTCAGTATAATGAGTGATGAAGGACATTCAGACCGAAAATTCAGTTATACAGATGAAATTGCATGGAGGCAAGTGTACAAAACTTTTTGGACTTTATTGTACCTCCAGCACATTGGCAACATTTGGCTGGGTGAGCAGTACTCCTTCTACACAAAGTTAAAGTCATGGTGTTTTATGTATTTAACTCTTATTACAGTAAGAGTGTTGCTTCTGGTGTTGTATTCAGGTTGAAATAGGTGTTGAAACCTCTAAAAAGAAACAATTTACCAATACACAGGATCTGATGTAACCGTCTCTTGCTCTAATTAATTAGGACGACTATCTGTCTTGGTAAATTGGCTTGGATGCATAAATCGCTCAGTAATTACCGCGGGGAAATATATCTTTATACCCCGTAGTAAAAGAGTGTTCAGGGTGAGTTGACCACATTTATTGCTTAGTCATTCACCTCCTGCCTGACCTACACAGTGCCACAGCCTCCCATACATCAACACACAACTACATTTACATTTTTAGGCATTTAGCTGACATCCTCATCCAGAGCAACTGACAGTGAGAGAGGGGTGGAGG
>NC_135999.1:26331462-26358962 GCF_048128805.1 Centroberyx gerrardi
AGAGGGAGAAAGAGACAGAGTGGAGAGAGAGAAAATGCAGAGAGGAGAGGGAGAGAGATGGAGGGAAGACAGGGAGGTGTGGGGAGAAAATAATAGAGGGAGAGAGTCAGAGGGAACAGAGAGGAGAGAATGAGGTGAAAGGGAGGATGGAGGGAGGGATGGAGTGGGGAGAAGAGATAGGGAGAGCAAGTAGGAGAGAGGGGGAGGGCAGTAGAGCAGGATTGGGTTTGGGGAGGGGGGGTACAAACGGATAAACCCTTTAATTTTTTAATTATTAATTATCCTCGACTTAATCAGGTCGTCTCATGGAGATCAAGATCTCTTTTTCAAGGGAGAGAGACCTGAAATCATAAATAATAAAGTCAAAAAGACAATACACAGTACAATTCAGTCACACGTTTCAGCAGTCATAAAGGTAGCAACATAGATTACAATCAATCAATCAATCAATCAATCAATCATTTGTATGGCACATTTCATACAATGAGTTGTGAATGTGCTTCACTTAAAATATAAAAAAAAGAAGAAAGTTAAAGTGGATTATTACACAAAAAAACACGGGCATGTGCCCATATTAAAAACAAAACACTCCAAAACATTAAAAAAATGATAAAAAGTAATCCCCACCTGGGAGCTGCCCAGTATAACCAGCCTGCTGCTACTGGCCACTGAGCAGCTCCACTGGAGGGGCTGGAGGGACTGGAGGAGCTGGAGGGACTGGAGGTGCTGGAGGGACTGGAGGTGCTGGAGGGACTGGAGGTGCTGGAGGTGCTGGAGGGACTGGAGGTGCTGGAGGGACTGGAGGTGCTGGAGGGACTGGAGGGGCTGGAGGGGCTGGAGGGACTGGAGGAGCTGGAGGGACTGGAGGGACTGGAGGGGCTGGAGGGGCTGGAGGGGCTGGAGGGACTGGAGGGGCTGGAGGTGCTGGAGGGGCTGGAAGGACTGGAGGGGTTAGAGGGGCTGGAGGGGTTGGAGGTGCTGGAGGGGCCGGAAGGACTGGAGGGGTTAGAGGGGCTGGAGGGGTTGGAGGTGCTGGAGGGGCCGGAAGGACTGGAGGGGTTAGAGGGGCTGGAGGGGTTGGAGGTGCTGGAGGGGCTGGAAGGACTGGAGGGGCTGGAGGGACTGGAGGTGCTGGAGGGACTGGAAGGACTGGAGGTGCTGGAGGGACTGGAGGTGCTGGAGGGGCTGGAAGGACTGGAGGGGCTGGAGGGACTGGAGGGGCTGGAGGGGCTGGAGGGACTGGAAGGACTGGAAGGACTGGAGGGGCTGGAAGGACTGGAGGGGCTGGAGGGACTGGAGGGGCTGGAAGGACTGGAGGGGCTGGAAGGACTGGAGGGGCTGGAAGGACTGGAGGGGCTGGAGGTGCTGGAGGGGCTGGAAGGACTGGAGGGACTGGAGGGACTGGAGGGGCTGGAAGGACTGGAGGGGCTGGAAGGACTGGAGGGGCTGGAGGTGCTGGAGGGGCTGGAAGGACTGGAGGGGCTGGAGGTGCTGGAGGGGCTGGAAGGACTGGAGGGGCTGGAGGGACTGGAGGTGCTGGAGGTGCTGGAGGGGCTGGAAGGACTGGAGGGGCTGGAGGGACTGGAGGTGCTGGAGGGGCTGGAGGGACTGGAGGGGCTGGAGGTGCTGGAGGGACTGGAGGGACTGGAGGTGCTGGAGGGGCCTGAGGGACTGGAGGTGCTGGAGGGACTGGAGGGACTGGAGGGGCTGGAGGTGCTGGAGGGGCCGGAGGGGCTGGAGGTGCTGGAGGGGCTGGAGGGACTGGAGGGACTGGAGGGGCTGGAGGTGCTGGAGGGGCCGGAGGGGCTGGAGGTGCTGGAGGGGCTGGAGGTGCCTTGCTCCAGGACACTTCAGCAGCTGTTGAGGGAGGGAGAGAGCATTTCTCCTTCACTGTTCCTGCACAGACTTTCCCAGCAAGTCTGGGAGTCGAGGCGACTGCCCACCTGCTGTGGGCAACTATAAATATCCAGAAGATTTCTGTGAAATGTTTTGAAATTAAAGATTTTAAAATGTGCAAATTCATGGTCTGAAGTGTTTAACATCAAGGTTGGCTGCAGGGATCGAGTTTCTCTTAGAGGAAAAATTGTGTGTGTGTGAGTCGGCCAAAACGAGATGTGGTGCATTCAAATTAGCTCTTCAATGAATAAATGCAACATTTGAACATAGGTGTTGACAAATATTGGTCATGGGGATTCAGCTATATGTAATGGAGTAGTTATGGAAAGGTCAGGAAACTCATTTAACAAAGATGTGTGAGGCGATGAGATGGTGTGAGAGAGAAGCTGGGAGTGGATGAGTGGGAGAGAGAGAGAGAGAGAGCGAACAAAAGAAAGAGAGACAATGATACAGAGAGAGAGAGAGAGAGAGAGAGAGAGAAGAGGTGGAAGCTGATATGGTGGGAGAGAGTGAGCATCAACACACTCATCCTGCCCCTAGCTAGTTAAAGAGAGACAGACAGACTCAACAGGAAGACTGATTATCTCTATATTATAACTATAAAGACATATCTTCATCTAATACACTGGTTTCTGTTGTTTATGACATGTTATTGTCTCATTTTAATGCTGTTCTTGCTTTGGCAACGTTGTAATCATGCTAGTAGTAGTAGGCATTTGTTTTTCATTTGAATTGAAAGTGAAAAGAGAGAAACAAAAGAGGATGGGAGACAGAGAAATAGAGAGGGATACTAATGAAATAGAAGAGGGAAAGAGAGAGTGAGTGAGGTCTTGAAAAGGCTTCATGCTCATTCTCCACTCTTCTGATTTAAATCCCTGGACAGACTGGAAAAACTGGGTGAGGAAAGTAATCAACAACTACTGTTAAGGTGCCTTTGAGCAAGGCACTTAACCTCCGACTGCCCCAGTGCAGCTGCTCAGTAGAAGACTGGTTTTACTGGGAAGCTGCCAGGTGGGAATGAGTGTGAAGCAGGAAAAGCATGTGTGCTCAGTCTGTCCATCTATCAATCTAAACAAAGGTCAAATGCACATACTAATCCCATGTTTTTTAAAGCCATGTTTGACCCGAGTCAAGTGTACACCTCAAAGACAGATCCCAAGTCATGCTGATTACTTCTGATTTCTACTGAGGGTAAAGCATTGCACTAACATTGGTTTGGCGCTCATGTTACCTTAATGTCCCACTGAGCCCTAGATGTCATTTCAACGTCACTTCATCATACAGCGCAGGATCTTTTTGGCTATGTATAGCTCAGTTTCAGACCAAGCAGTAAATACATTATTACATATTTAAACAATACATAAACTGTAAATATCAAAAACATGCACCAGAGCAGTCCATGTGTACAAGATAATGCTTTATTTTTGTTGTATATGCCAGAAGACTTTGTCTAAGAAGTAGACGTAACTAAACCTTAACTTTTAAAGCCTATGTAGCCTCATTTTAGTAAAGACATCTAGAACCATTTAGACGTCTTTTAAAAGGCTAATCAGTGTAAAATTGCTCAGTGGGACGCTTTGTATAAAAGTGTTAACCAATCAGGATATGTTATGTTGAAGCTGCACTAGACAACTTGGCACTTTGGCGGCACCAAGTGGCAGCGTGAGATGACTGTTTGAATTTTTTCAAATTAATCTGAAATTAATTTATGCAAATAGGGTGAATCTACAGAATCTAGAGCGGATATGACTTTCTTCACATAGCCCCAGTTTGTGATTTAGCCTGATAAGTCTGGTGCAATTTTACATAAAAACGCTTACCTAGTGCAGCTTTAAATGAGTGTGTGTGCCACCTGTTTGTGTAAGAGTCTGAGTGTGTATGCAGTCACACACTTACACACACCTGGGGTGCAGTAAAAGGCTGTCTGGCTGTGTTAAAGGCTTGTAACATCAGCAGCACATTATGAACAAGGTAATTAGTCGAGAAAACTCCTCTCTAGATGCACATCCAGTGTTTTGGTTTGGGGTTTTTTTTGGTCTCCCTCCATTTCTCCTGTCTTTCTCTTCCTCTAATCATCAACCCATCATCAATCCTTGATCACTCCATCCTCTGGGATTGTCCTCCCTTCTTCTCTCTAACTCATTTTGCTGGTTTTTCTCTTCTCTTCTCTTCTCTTCTCTTCTCTTCTCTTCTCTTCTCTTCTCTTCTCTTCTCTATGGCATATACTCTTTCTTCTCTGTTCTCTTCTATTCTCTCTCCAGGGCACAGTGAACAAACAGACAGGTATTTTCCCAGAATCCTTTGTGAAGATCATAAAGCCCCTCCCAGAGAGTGACTCGGAGGGTGAGGGGGGCGGAGCCTCAGCTGCCGGGTCCTACAGCTGTCTGCGCTGCTACCTGCTCACCCCTTCTGGAGTCGACACCAGGTCTGTGTGTGTGTGTGTGTGTGTGTGTGTGTGTGTGTGTGTGAGTGGATGTGTGTGTGAGTGATTAGTGGTTTGATATGTGTGAGTACAGATGTACAGTACGTTAAGGACAAAGTAGGCTAGTCTACAGCTGATTTATGTATTTTAAATTCTAAATTGCGGTGAGCTATGATTGTTCTGATATAATACATAGAAACCACATTTTTTGATACAAAAATTCATGCATCGTGGAGTAGCTTTTTCAGTCTGATATCTAAGAAATGACATTCAGAATGGTATTTTCTCTTTTACTTTATTCGAACACTAGATTGCTAGCCTTGCTCTAACTTTCTAGCACAAGGCTAGCAAATTTTAGCTTGGGTCATCACACTTCTCTGCTGCGTAGAGACCAGATGGACTCAGGCTAAACTGAAACTGAAGACACTCCAGCTTCAAGTCTGCTGTGTGCAGCATTTCGGGTTTCCAATTAAGGAAGAAAATGGCAACAAGACAAATGACAAGACAAAGTCTGAGTCTTGCCTTCAGGTAACAGCAACATGCTGCACCATCGACAGCAACATCACAGTGAAAAACTCCAGTCGCCGCCTGCCAAGAAGAATAGTTGAAAGGCCAAACAACTTTGACAAATCATTTTGGAGCCCAGCTTTCACAATCAAGTGCAAGAGCACTTTTTTACTCTTCAGGCTTATTTGAGGATGAAATTGATCTTAGATGTTATTTGAACTGGCATTAAAAAGTTTTTAAAAAGTTTCTAATTTAACTTACAGAAACTAGTAGTTGTAGTCATCCAGGTTATGGTTTACACTTTCCCTCAGAAATAAAAAGGGATTTTTTTAGTCATAATTGTCTTAATTCGGATTTTAAACCCAGTCTTGCGTATCAAACCGAATCATTTGCTGAATGAATCGTTACATCCGTAGTAAAGACACTAATAGGTACGAATCAATTTAACATTATCCTTCAAAAGTCCTGTGGCCCTCTCTGTACTGCTGCCAGGATACATTTCCATCGTTATTGTCCTGTAGCAGATGAATGCGCTGGTCCTATGAATATGTTTACAGGTGGAAGCGTCGCCTATGCAGCACTGCTCAACAGGTTTTTGTAATAGTGCTTCTAGGTGTTACATGCCGTTGCATTTCTATATAATTGCATTGCATAAAAATGGCGCCACTTCCTACGTAATGTGAAAAGCTGCAGCGATGATTATGTATTCTTCTTGCAGAGATGTGTGTGTGGAAGAGGACATCACCATCCAGCCAACATACAAGGACCTGCTGTCTCGCATGAGGTCGGTCCCACCGCCTTCACCACTCCCACAATCAATACTGTCTTAGGCCGGGGACACACTGGAGGATTATGAGGCTGATTCACACCATATTTAGACATCCCAAAAATCAGGAAGGGAACCTCTAATCTGAGGCTCAATCAGGAGCGATGGTCCTGAATCTGTAACCACTCTGATCGACTTTATTGTGCACATTAATACATAATAATTCATGTTGGATGGCACAAGATTAGCAGTGATTGAGGGATGTGAGAGATGTGAGTTGCGGGTGTTTACAGCTGACTGTTTGTTATCTCTGGAGCGGAAATAGACGTTGTTGTAGCGCCACAGCTGCGAGTGCGTTACCACACCAAGGGACATTTTGCTGGCAATAAAATGACTTGACATGTTTCATAAGCGGTTAAAGTGAAGCCAACGGGGCATGTTCCAAATACAATGTCTTTACATTCAAACCATATTCACATTATGATTCATATACAGTATATCCCCATTCCCATTTCCATTCGTCGTCTTTTTCTTTTTTTTCCAGCAATGTGTCAGTGAAAAACAGCATTGCATCAATGAAAGAAATCTCTCGCCTCATATCTTAAAATTGTGATGTTTATTATCTCCTGTGTTTCCTCTGTAGTCTTGACCCTTGTTGCTCTGTAAAGCATTTGAATTGCTGGACTTGTTTTGTTAAAACCATTTACTTTCATTTGATTCATTTAAGATGGTGATTTAAGATAGCGAATGAACAAATTTTTATTCTCAAATTCGAGCACAGCAGAGCAGATTTCCAAACGAAGCATGTTTATCCCTGAGACGTGCTGATGAACCGAGCAGATTGCTGACCTGTAAGCACATTTTTAGCATTTTGCTCTGTCATTATCATGGCGGCGAGTTTGCAATCCAATTCCAGAACAAACACAGATGAGGAGAAGTCCATTAATTCTCCGGCCTTGCCCTGAGGGGCGGCATGTTTTGCTATTGTGCATTGCATAGCTGCAAATTGCCAGTCGCCAATCTTCAATGCAACTCAAATGAGTTCCTCTGGGACCTACGACCACCCCCCCCCACCCCCCCCCTCCACCACCGAATGCATATGCTCAGTATACTGTCATATCTATCTTTCTTTCTCCCTCTTGCTCTCATCCTCTCTCTGTCTCTTTCATTCTCTCTCTCTCTCTATCTCTCATTATCTGGTAATTTAGATAGGTGAGCGCTGTGATGATTGCCCCCCCCCCTCCCCTTCCCCCCATTCATAATCAGCTCATTTCCACCGCTTATCTGCTCATTATTGTTCTTCTGTGTTCAGGCCAATTGTGCCCTGGAGTAGGATGGATGAGACCCTGGTCCTCAGTTTTAATATGGCTTAACACTGATAGAGGGAAGGAGACAATGATGAGAGAGGGAGGATTGGTGGAGGTATGAGGAGAGAGAGAGAGATAGTGGGGAAAAAAGAAGAGAGGATTGCAGTGTATAAAAACCAAGAGAGAAAAAGAAGCAAGGGGATGTGGAAGGAGGAGTGTAGCAGCTGAAAATGTTATAACTGCTGGATAATGTAATAAAGACGTAATAAAACTGTAAATGTAATAAATTGCCAGATAACATCACATTACTACATTAACCTGCGATTATTACTTCATAAGGTGTGCACCATGTTTATTTAACTGATAATAATATTGACTAATAATGTAACAACTGGAGTAATCACATTATTTTGTTTCTTATGTGTTACTACATTATTAGTCACATCATCAGCTAAAATGTGTTACACCCCTTCTGAAGTAATGATCTAGTTAAGAGGTTAATATTAAAAGTTATATCACATTTTCAACCCATTTAGAGGATATATTTTGTTACATTTTTATAAGTCATGACGTTATCCAGCAGTTGTTACATTATCAGCTACAAGGAGAAAGAGAGAGATCTCGATATTGCTGCTGTTGTATCTGACACAGCTGAAATATTTTCTGATTTTCTGACTTTCTATTCTTTTCCCAGAGAGAGCTATGTAAACGTTTTTGCTTTTACTGGTTTAAAACTGTGATTTTGACATCTTGGAAACAGAAGAAAATGACACTTGTTCACTTCACTTGTTTATCATTGGTGGCTGGGAGAAACTTTGCACATCTCTGATTGTGTCATTTATGAGATTTGATACCGTACCATGTCATGCCTCTAGGAATCCAAAAGAAAATCTCATAAACTAGAATTGTCTCTCTCTGTCTCTTTCTCTCTCTCTCTCTCTTCTTAACCTCTCTCAATCTCCCGTTCAGCTCTCACTCTTGAAACCATATTCGCTAAACATACAGCAGATGGTGCATATACAAAGATGGTGGACTGGTCAAACGTCCTGTCTGCACAAGTGGGCGTTAACCAGAGCTGTTTTTAGAGCGTTTTCAAACCTACAGTCCACTTCCTTTGGTCCCAATAAGAGGATGAGTTGTTGCTTAGTTGCATTTATGCATTGGTTTGGTTACATTTCACACTGCAGAATTTCAAGCAAACTATATCAACAAAAGCCACATGGGGGGGGGGGGGGGGGGGGGGGCAGTCATTCCTTTATTGGTTAGACACTTGGTGTAGGAAAGGACTTTGTTCTGGTGTAAACAAACACAGAACATCAGTTTGTGGATCATCGCGTTTGCTGTCCAACGTTCTCTAAATTCTGTGAATTGCATCTGTTGTGTTCTTCAAGGATTATCAAACAGTTTGTGGAATGAGATTATGAACAAATCAAGTCAAAGGTGATTTCTTGGTAGAATTACCATAGAGAAATGAGACCATAGTTGGGACGGTTGGCAGCCTCTATCTCACACCGGTGTTATTATTAGTGCTTGTGTTCAAAATTAAGACCACATTTCCCATCAGTTCCTCTTTCCTGTCACAAAGAGGATGAACATGTTGGAAGTGATCTTTACGTCAGCCTTTCACTTGTTTCACCATCTGCCAGCTTTAGCTACATTTGCACTGGAAGAACTCCTCCCTCTTCCTGTTTTGTGCCATAAAGCAACGCAGCCAATTTCCTGCAAAATCCGACCTGGTGACACACAATTTAAAATGCAGCATAGAGGCCGGTAGAAGCTGTCAATCTTCTTGGCGATGGTCTCATTTGTTTACGGTAATCATACTAATGTCTCAAATTAACGTAGTCCATTAACTCTCCTTCTGTATCTCTCTCTCTCTCTCTCTCTCTCTCTCTCTCTTTCAGAAACGTCTTCAAGGTGGATGACGTCGCCCTGAACTACCGCGACCCCGAGGGCGACCTGATCCGCGTCCTGGACGACGAGGATGTCCAGCTGATGATCCAGGAGGGCAAAGGGCAGCGGGACAAAGTCAAGAGGCCCGTCAACCAGTTTATGTGGGAACTGCATGTGACCATGACCTCTGACCTGTCTGTGTACAACACTGAGGCCTGAGAGAGAGAGAGAGAGGGAGAGAGAGAAAGAGAGAGCGAGAGAGACTTAAACTTAAACATAAGGGGAGTAAAAAAGATATTTAGTATTCACATAATAGAACAATGAACACAAGTGAATATTGTTGCTGATTACTGGAATATTGCATGTGTAGGTGTGTGTTTGTGTGTGTGTGTGTGTGATATCAGACTCATGTGCATTCACTTAAGTTCCATCCATATCAGTTCAATTCATTCTCACTGTTGATTCAGTATATTGTTCACAGCCAATACATTTCACTTCGCAATATTTACACGTTACAAAGTAGTGTTTTTAAAATAAATTTGTACACTTTACATGCTCTAGTCCTGTTCTCTTTTAAACAGCATCTGTCATGTGTCTTATTACAAATTAAACAGAGTTCGTAACTGTACTGACTTTTCTTTTCACTGCAGTGGCATCAAAACTATCCTCCACTTCAACTGCAACAGTCTATTCTCTTTCAAATGTTTTAGACTGAGCTGAGCTGACATATTCTAACACAAAACTACGCCTCACCAGACTATTCTTTGCACCTTCTGATGGCCGAACAAGGAACGATCTATGACTTTTCCACACAAAGTAATCAGTGAGTCATTGTATTGATCAACAAAACCCCAAAGATATATTGAGGTCATTTTGTGCTACGAGACAGAAAAATCATACTTGTTGGACCTTTGAGTGATGATAAAAGAATATGTTAAGGTTTGTTTTGTGTGTGTGTCAGTGTGTGTGTGTCTGGGTGTGTGTGTGTGTGTGTGTCAGTGTGTGTGTGTGTGTGGTAGGCTGCTGTCTCTAGTGAAGTGAAAGGAGCTGATAGCAGTGAGAGGCAGTGATGAAGCCATAGGCACTGCAGTCTTAACTTTCTCTCTTAATCGTTTGACACACAAGTAATACATGTTTTTTTTGTCTCTCTCTGTGTGTGTAGGTGTGTGTGTGTGTGTGTGTGTCTAAAAGTCAGAGAGAGCGACTGCATCCCTCCGTGGCCGCGTCTCCCCTCCACCGTGCATAAGAGACATCCGTCTCTTATCCACATTTTATCCATGTGTCTGCATTTCATTCACACTCGCCTCGAGAAATTCAGATATTGCTTTGCTAGCGGGACAGTTTTCCCTCGTCTTTAATGCAAAATTATTCCTCTCGTACTCCTTTTTAACATCCTCTCCCAGGCGCTGTGAAAGCTGTTAGGCAATATGCATTTCAAAAGTTGCCTATGTCATTCATACCAGCGGCAACCGATGCTTGTCCATACTTAATGTAATCACCGCTACGCTAGTTGCAAGTCAGGATCACTTTTTTGCAAAGATGGCAAATCCAGTAAATAAATATTTGTTTGAGTTGGGTTTGAGTTACATGTTTTTTAATGTGGCCACAGTACATCTCTGTCCTGAGGTGGTTTGGGAGATCAATTTGCGATCCATATTCAGTGTGTTCTGGGCATACAGTTTGTCCTGCATCTTTATGCTGAGAAGAGAAGACTGCGTTTTATTGTCAGTTTGCACAGAAATGTATCTGGCATGCAGTGTTGAAAACAACATTTACTGCCACACATGTGTTGCAAGTGCAGCCACACAGTTAAATCTCCATCCTGAAATACAACCGGGATCCCAAGACACTGTACATTTTAATACCAGGTGTAAATGGAGCTTAGTTTCCATTTCCACTGGGTCCACACATGCTAAAAATATATGCACTCATAGTACTATAAGGCACTTTCCACCAAATGTTATTCCACCAAAGGTTAAGTGTGAGATTTTAATATAATTTATGGGATAAACACATTGGAAGAAGAAGCAAACCTACCTGGAAGCAACACACACACACACACACACACACAGGCACACAAAGACACACAACCATAACCACTGTGTTATTGTTTCACAGCCACCTCTCTGCCTCCCCTCACACACACACACACGCACACACACACACACACACACATACACTTTGATTTATCTGAGTGTAAATCAAAGTAAGGGGGATTAAATGGATAAAGGGGACATGTCCTTGATAAACCAATTTGTCTGTGCTGTAACTTTTTATATATATTACTCTGTTTTCAATTAGATCTATTGGCTTTTTAATTCCTAACAGGCGTGCGAGAATCCGCGCTCTGCACTGACTGACAGGCACAGTGACATTGGTTTGACCTTGGCGGAGCTGCGGTAACAGAAGCGCTGTGCTGTGCTTCTTCTCCTTCTGACTTTTTGCTGCATGCGTTATGCTTTCGGCACGCGTGTGTTTATGCGATTGCTTTCAGTCACTGCTTTGTTTTTGTTCTGATAGTAAGGGTTAGGGGTCACTTGGATCGATGATGCATTTTGGCACTGTGTTTTGACATTTAAAAAATTACACTGATTGGACTGACGGGGGGGACGCTATAATTAAAGGTCAAAATTTCAAATTTTGAAAGGCCATAACTGCTACACTGCTGCTGCGAATTTGATGAAACTTGTAGGGACGATGCATCTTGTTCCACACAGGGGGCAGCATGTTTATTTATTTTCATGTCGGTCTGTATTTCTCTGTCTGTCTGCCAGTGGTGGAAAAAGTACTCAAATCCTTTACTTAAGTAAAAGTAGCAATACTATAATGGAAAGCTACTCCATTAAGTAACAGCCTGCATTTAAAACTTTACTTAAGAAAAAGTATAGAAGTATTAGTGGTAAAGTATCAAAAGTAAAAGTAGTCATTTTGAAGAATGGTCCCTTTCAGAGTGTTAAATTATTGATGCATTAACCTGTAAGAAGTATTTTAATGTTGTAGGTCTAACTGCTCCATATACTGTTGGAGAGTTTAAACTCTAACAATGCAACATATTTCATGAGCTTATTGCATGTAAAACCTTATTCTGCATAGTAACTAGTAACTCCAGCCGTCAGATAAATATACCGTAAAACTTCAATTAAAAGCCGAGTTCCAATTAAATGCCGAGTCCCTTTTACTGGCCGGGTGTGGCTACACGTTTTGACAAATAAAGGCCGGTCTCAATTAGAAGCCGGTTGCCATTGACGCTGAGAAGCAGTTTTTTTTTTTTTTTTTACTTGCATTCAAACGTCAGTCACATTTGCTGATCGCCATGGCGGCACAGTAGGTAAGTAGGCTACCGGTATTTTGATAGGGGCTCGCTTGCTCGCTCTCTCTCTCTCTCTCTCTCAGTGCATGAGGTTGGCCTAGATGCGCTGTCTCTCGGAGCGAGATCAAATCAATGATTCGTAATTGATATGTTATTCGATAGCCTAATTTTTAAATAAACAATTTGATGGTATGTCCCATCTTTGCTGAGCAAGAGTTTTGTGCAAAGAGAATTAAAGGCCTGTCCTATATAGACGCCTGTCCCAAATATAGGCCGGTTGAGTTCAGTGTTTGAACCAAATAAAAGCCCGGGCTATTAATTGACGTTTTACGGTAGTGGAGGAAAAAGTACAAGGTTTCCCTCTGAAATGTAGTGGAGGAAAAGTATTAAGTTTCACAAAATGGAAATACTCAAGTAAAGTACCTCAATATTTTACTTAAGTACAGTCGTTGAGTAAATGTACTCATACTTGTTACTTCCCAACTCTGCCATTTGCCAGTTTGCATGACTTTCCCTCTCTCTCTTTCTCTCTCTGTCTATCATTCTGTCTCTCTCTATGCGTCATAATCTACTCATGGAGAAAGGGCAGACTCTATCTGAGTAGCATGTTTTCCAGTCAACCTTTGCCCAGAATTTAATTATCAACATTCGTCTTTGCTGCCGCGGCGGCCTGTTGTACATCTAATTAAGCCCATAATGAATGTCATTAGGGCCAAAGTCATGTCAGCCTGCGAACCGGGCATGTTCCATGAACCGTCCATGAGCCGTGTGGCACATGCACAATTAGGACAGGACTTAATGGGACGCCAGATTAGAGGATATTGTAAATGAGAGGGACACTACAGTACTGTAATCCAGTGATTCTCAACCTTTTTCATATCAAGGACCCTAATTTAGTCCACATTAGAGCCACAGACCCCCATTTGATGAGATTGTGTATCTTGGACCCAAACCTGAGAATATTTGTATTGTTAGATATGATTTTGTCTTTTGTTTTGGAGAGATAACAGTGAAACTATGATCAATTAGTCATTCTTCTACATTCTGTAGTTGTGTTAACCTCTTGTAAATTAAATAATGGTGAAGTTTCTTTTTACCTCTTTTCCTGTCAGGAATAAGGGAAAAAAGGGGAGAAAAAGGGGAAAAAACAGGAAAGTAACATCCTTTTTCCACAGTGACTGGCACTATTTTTTGTGCTGCTCTATTGATCCCCAAGGAGCAAATTATTCTTCTTACCGAACCTGTATGGATTTCCCCAGTCAAACAGATTGAAAGGTTGTTATTTACCTTCCAAAGTGACTGGCAGAATAGACAGATTTTTAAATTTACCAGCATGTGGCTGGTGGACGGTGTTCGTTTCCCCACCTTGGTTCCTGTGTGCTGGTTCCTCGCTCTCTCCTGTTTGCCCCCAGCTCTCTCTCTCTCTTCCATGACCTTCCTTTTACCTTCTCATCTTCATCTCTCTCCCTCTCTCTCTCTCACCACCCCTTCCCGTAACACACAAAATAGCACAAGGAGTTAACATCAGATCGTGTGTATTGGTAAATACTACCTGGGTCCCACTTTATTTGGATAGTCCAATGTTGATACTCAACTTCTTATCAAGTGACTGTCACTAAAAAGTCTGCTGAGTGATACTCATAATTGTGTGAAAAGTCTAAATGGGGTCATGTTAGGGTTACATACTCAGCAGCAAACTGCAGCAAATAGGCAAGTGACCCTTTGTTGAACATCTACTTCTGTCACCTGATAGTTGAGTATCAACATTGGACTATCCAAATAAAGTGCTACCCACAGAACTTGAATAGAACCAACGTGATCTCACACAAATACGTGAAATGAACACGATCTCTAAAATACGTTTATCCGCCACGAATTTAAAAACGTTTTTTAATTACGTCCCAAAAGTTGTTTAACGGTTAAATTTAGGCAAGTAAAACGACTTTGGGTAAATTTAGGCAAGTAAAACAAGTTTGGTTAAGGTTATGGTAAAGTTTAAGCAAGTAAACCAACTTGGTTAAGGTTAGAGAAATGGTTTGGTCATGGTTAAATAAGGAAAACGTTCATTAAAAATTTAAATGTGACTTACGGTTGAAATGTACTTTGAAAACGTATACGCCCATCCACCCCGACCACAACACCCTTACTAGCCACCGTTTTATTTCAATGTCACACTACTTGTCGTGTCTCCTTCACGTTTTCATGCTGGGAACACGTAAATTTACCACTTTACGTTCCACCAACACGTAATTTGCTGTTAGCATGTCGTGTTCATTTCACGTTTTTCTGTGAGATCAGTCTGAATAGAACGCTCAACGCTCGGCGGCCATTTTAATGTGAACCGTTGGACTAGCTTCTGTATAAACCGACTTACAGCAAGTCACTGAGCTGAGAGGTTTTACAGCAGGAACCAAAGCAGCTTCTCCGTTACCTTGCTGCCATGATTTGCTAACATGCTAATGTTGACTCAGAGCTAGAGAGAGAAGTACAGTCTGTGATAAAGCTACGTTAGCCTCGTCGCTAACGTTAGCTTTCAGTTGAGTTTGCTAACAGACTCATCTGCACAGTTCTCAAGCAAGTGAGACAGACTTTACAGCATTAATGCCCAGACTTGCATTGTCACCATAGCAACTAACCCTTAAAATTCCATAATTGCCACTTTATGCTAGCCAATTTACCATGACAAACAGTAGAAGGACTGTTCTATCCATTCAAGTTCTGGTGCTACCACTACCTTTACCTTGAGGTGCATCGCAATTAATAAACTCTTCTGTTCTAACACAGCTGATGAATGTCTGTCCTGAGGCCTCTACTCATCAGAACAGAGCCAAATTCCTCTTTAGCTATGAGCTACACCCGGCATGAGCCAGGGACTTTTATTATGCATACATTAAAGGAGAATGGCGCCCATTTTCAGCAGTAAAATACGTCTTTCACTACCCTTCAGGGAGTACTGTGATCACAGCCAAAAAAAAAAAAACTGAATCCGTTCCAGAGCCACAACTGCCGGGTCCAGCTGGGTCAGGTCACATGAGCAGCTGATTTGCCACGCCCCCTTTTCAGCACAACGCAATGTCAGTGGAAGTTGGAATCTATTTGAGAGCTCATTTAAGTGTTTTGAAGTTTACTGTTTTGTAAAAGAAAAGTTAATTTTGTCTCACAAAGATCTACAGAAGCCCATTGAGGACATATTCATACATTTTACTCGCCATTTTTCTTTGTTTTCTCAAGATATTTAGTTATTTATGTCATTATATCAAGATAACACATTTTGTTTTCCCGAGATAATGAGAAAATGATCTTGATGTATATTATCTGTAATAGCAGGGCATAATGATATTTCAGCCTGTGTCAGGCCTTCATTAAAGAGAAATATGACAGGGTGATCAATATTGTCCTGCTCCGCTTGTTCCACAGAATGATTATATGTTTCCTGAAATGATTTTGAAAGCAAATCGTCTCATTATCGAGATAACAAAATTGGTTTTCTCGAGATAATGAATATGAATATATGTCCTCCATAGGGTTCAGTAAAAATCCACCAATATTTTCTGTTTTTGCAAGTAACTCACTAAAATAAACCGCCTGCTCATCTGTATCGCTTTGAGGAAACCAGTGGGGTTACAGGTGTTTATATTTTCACTGGGCACTGGGAACACATTAGTCAGTGTGTAATCATGTAGAAGTTAAAAATCACTCGTCTCATATGTAGGAGTTACAGTATCTCGGTTAAAATATCTCCTCTTCCTCTTCTTCACTTCAGCTGGATGGTGGAACAACTGTGGAGGTGCTGCCACCCCCTGGTCTTCACCAGGTACTGCAGTGTCAGCTCACGGCACTAAATGTCAGTGCAGTTGTTGCCTTTTATTATCACAGTAACTTTTAACGATTCGTGTTTTACTGAGTTTGATACTGGTGGGATATCACAGGGAACGAGGGAGCAGTTTTATTACTGGCAATGGCAGACAGTGGTAAATGATGTTAGATAGATAGATAGATAGATAGATAGATAGATAGATAATTATACAGATTCTTTGTTTATTTCCATCCTATCTCATGGATGCTGAACTACAACAAACGCATTCCTTAAAATTAGACCTTATACATCGCTCTGTGTATATGTGTGTGTGTGTGTGTGTATGGTTGGTTATTCTCCAAAGTTGAGAATGTAAAACAACACACACACACACACACACACACACACACGTGTGCGCACACACACACACACACAAAGATAGATGTATTCCTGGTTGTCAGTGATGAGCCCAATCTTTCTTCATCACATTCTATTCTAGCTGGCAGACACAGCCTCCTCATCCTAATTTAGGCTCACATAGAGGTCTGTCACACAGATAGGCATGCACACACACACACACACACACACACATACACACACACACACACACACACACACGCACTTCACACAAATACATTTACAACATTTATTCTTGCTCTCTGTCTCTCTCACACACACTACACACAGTATCTCACACACACATTTACACACTTTTGTTCCCACTCACACAAGCACGTGTTCAACATTTGATGTAAAGAGAAGAGAATCAGAAACATGTAATAGTAATAATACAATACTAATAGTAACTTTGACATGTTATTGCTCACCAACGGTTTATTTCAAACTCCACCATCCAGTCCTGCCAATGTTTGATTGATTATTTTCACAGAGAAAATCAATCATCAACACTATTGGATACTATTGGTTGGTTTGGCTTCATTGATTTTTCCCTGTGTGACACAGGGGGGCGCTATTGAACTGCTTGGCAAGGTGTGTGATGAAAATGTAATGCAGAGGTTACCCATCATCATCATCATCAGCATCAATAACAACATTCAGGTTATTGTTGATATAGTACATAGACAGTATTTAGTCCCACTCTTGTTTCACAGTATATTTTCACAGAGAAAATGGATTAAAGGTGCCATATTTTTTCCAAATATACTATGTCTGAGGATAAGAATGATGTTTTACAAATAAAGTTAGTTAAAAGGATATTTATTGAATGGATTTGAAGACTAAAGTCCTCACAAGCAGAACAGTCACAATACTGGAGCCTGATCCCGGTCCCATGTGAGCCACTAAATGCCTTCATGTGTTTCATCTGCATTCATTTGGCAGTGGTGCTCCACTACAGTAAGGCACTTACTACCACTGCTAGAGACAATGTGAAATTAAAATTAGCATTGTAATTTAGTCTGATCCAAAACTAAAATAAGTGTAGTCCAAATGTTTTACAAGTAATGAGTTTATTGCGATTAAAACAAATTTTTATCACTACAACCTCAACTTGAAACACAACCTAGACCCAAACAGAGACAGATATGGGACAAAACTAGACTTATCCCCACAAGCACCAGGAATACAGACAAAAATGAATAAATGTGCTGTCACAAGGGAGGAGGAGGAGAAGAGGAGAACGGGAGGGAGAGAAAGAATTTGATTGATGCTGTCATCTGCGTTCAGGACAGCTGGAATTGAATGGTGAGAGAAAAAGAAAGAAAGAAAGAAAGAAAGAGAGAGAAAGAGAGAGAGGGCAAGAAAAATAAGGCGAGACAGAGCAGCAGTCACAGACCAATGAGCAGCACACACACACACACACTCAGAAAGACTCAAAATGTTCAAACAGGGCGACTGAAGTCACACAGATGGCCAGACACACACAGAAGGTCAATTATGAGGCTGTGGAGGAGGGAGAGACGGCTGGGAGGCTGTTGTCAAGAACTTGGCCTAAGATGGTGGTGTGAGGATACACTGTGTGTGTGTGTAGGTGTGTGTGTGTGTGTGTGTGTAAAGTCTGTGTTTATCTGTGTAAAGCTGTGTTTCTGTGTACGTAGATATAGATAGATAGATAGTTAGATAGATAGATAGATGAAAGAGATTTTAAGAGAATATAAGTCCATAAGAGGTCGAGGCAGATGGGTGGAGGGAGAGAACTGACAGAAAAACAAAGAGTGAAGCAGGAGAGGGAGGGAGGTTAAAAAAAGGGTAGCGACGGAGAGACTTTTCGTGTATGTGACTGACAACAATAAAAAGAGGTTATGCCAGGAGATTTACAGTCAAAATCTGTTTTCCTGGATTACAGTAAGCCAGGCAAATTGTTTATTTTGTGTGTGTGTGTGTGTGTGTGTGTGTGTGTGTGTGTGTGAGTGAGCGGGTGAGTGAGCGGGTGAGTGATAGAGTCAGTGGGGATTTTTCGGAAAAGATAAAAGATCAAGTTCTGACGAGAAGTGAAACAACACAAAGGAGGATGATTGAGGTCTAATATCCAGTAATAAACTTGGGAAACTCTTCTCTATCATCTCTCCTCCACTGATACTTCCTTATCTAGCTCTTCTGAGGGTTACAGGAACGCTGACATGACACTGTGGCTCTGACCTTTGACCTCCTTACTACTGGTTACTGTTACTTACAGTTTAAGGTTGGCATTTAAGGGTGTTAGATATAGCATCTCATTAAACATCAACATATCATTGTCAAATTAACTCATAAAACATTGATATCATTTCCATAAACTTTGGCATTTTTTGCATCAGCTGGCCTCTTTTTTTTTTTTTTTACATTTATTGTGCAAATTCTTTTTTGTTTTTCTGGACTTGACAAAAAGAGCTCAGATGTTTTCACTTACCTATAAGTTCCCTAAACAAATGAGATCATGGTTGATATAATTGGTAGCCTCTATCTCACACCGGTGTTGTGGTTAGTGGTGTTTCTCAAAATTAAGACCACATTTCCCATGAAACCCTGTTGCTTCCTGTCACAAAGAGGATGCTGCTGGCTGACTGGGTTTTTTCATTCTCCCTCTTCGCCTTCTTTGCTTCTTCATTCAAAGGTTTTCTCATTCGCTTCACTGAAGAGGATAAACCTGTTGGAAGTGACTTGGCCTTTCACTCCTTCCTCCATCTGCTGCTGCGAGAAACTCTGAAACATTCAGCTCTGTTAGCGGCAGAAGAACAGTGCCCTCTTCAAACTGCAGTGTAGAGGCCAAAACCACGGGTGAATTTTGAAGCCAATACAGAAGTGGCGGCAGGCGTCCGCTAGAAGCCGGCTCCAAAAAGGCTCCAAACGCCCAACTCCATGCAAGTCAATGGCACCACAACCCAACTTCTAAAAATATAAAGTCAATACATTTTTTCAACAAGAGGTTATGGTCTCAGTAGCTAATTTCACTTCTTCTAATGTGTGTCCTTATGGTGATTTTTAAAAATAATTGTGTCATTAACAGGATATAACGGTTATAAAACGGGGTTGTTTTCCTAGTGATTGACAGGTCGTCTGTCCAGTGATTACAGTCCAGGTAGGTAGTGCTGCAGATGACCCTTGGCCTCGCTTTGGCTGCTCTGGCTCCAAAAAATGCCAACATGGTGGCGATCCAAGAAGCCAATGGGTGACGTCACTACGTCCGTCTTCTTTTACAGTCTGTGGTAGAGGCTGGTAAAGGCTAACCTGACGCGCCAGATGGTTTGTTACACAGAACCATCTGGGAAGTCGTCCTTGGAAACTGTTTGGAAAAGGGCAGGCACTTTCAAAAAATACTTGGCAGGTGATTGGATGAACCATCTGTCTATCACCGTCTATCACGGGCTAACTTCAACCAATCAGATCAACGAACCATATAAACAAACTCTTGCCGAAGCCAGTCGGGAGAAGAGCGAAAACATCTTTTCCATCCAGAAAAGCCTTCAGTGCCGTTCTTTGCTCTTCTTTCAATGAAGAAATACTCTCCAGTTCAGAAATAACTGATGTTATAGCAGCATCTACGCCAGCCACGCCCGTAGCTGCCCTCATAGGACGCTGATTGGTCCGAACCACTGTGGTTCAGCCACAAATGCATAACTTGAAGCCTGGCAAGATGGATTCTCGCGTGATCGTGATCTCGCGAATCCAGCTGCCTCGCAAGGTAAGGTAAAGGCTGCCAGTAGCTTAGCAGATTGTTCACTGTAATTTTTCCAACGTCTTCAATTTAATGTGGTAATGATTTGATGTTAAAATTAAAAGCATTTAAAGCTTATTCTGTTTTTGCACGTATTGCTCATATTGAATCACTGTGGATGAGAGCGTCTAACCCTAAATGCCTAAAGCATAAATGATTGAGTGGCAGTCAGAACTAGACAATAAACGGACAGAAATCATCCATCAAATGTCTGTTTGCAGAGAGACAAAACAGACGAAGGTGGAGACAAAGTAAAAAGGATGAAGCGGATATTATGTGGGAGAAACACACACACACACACACACACACACTCGAAACACAGACACAGAGTTTTTCGCTAAACACACACACACACTCACATCCACAGGATCCGCAATATAAACTGTCTGTCCAATCGACTGACGAACAGGAACTCACACTCACACCAACACACCGCCATCAGAATAAACTGTCTTCTGTCAAATGTACCGAAAACGTGCAAAATCTCTCCCACACACACACACACACGCACACACACACACCAGAATAAACTGTCAACTATCATCATCAGATGCTATCACTATTATCAGAATATACTCTTCTTGTCTCTCTCTGTCTGTCTCTCTCTCTCTCAAACACACACACACACACACACAAACGCATACACACATAGCAACCTTAAACACTATCATCAGTATAAACTGTCTTCTGTCAATACTGAAAAAAGGCAAATCCTCTCTCTGTCCTCTCTCGCTCACTGACACACATGCACACACACACACACGTGCACACACACACACACACACACAAACACACACGACTGAAATAAAGTCGACTCAACACCTCAATCCATATGTGCAAACCACTCACATAACCCTAAGAAAGTATGCTTTCATTCTACAATTGTGATTCACTAACACACACATACACATACACACACACACACACACACACACACACACACACACTGGACAGTGCTCAGACATGGATGTGGGTGTGTCGGTCTCCTGTCCAGCGCAACACAGAATAGACTATTGTTAACCTTGAATGACAGAGAAAGGAAAACAATTAGGAAAAGTCCCTCCAAATTCCACACACACGCACACACGCAGACACACACACACAGACACACACACAGATACACAATGGCGGTGTGGTGGAAAGGCTTGCTCATGGAGTTTGGCAGAATAGAGAAAAGAATTCTGTGTATTTCATTGTTCTGACCTGTTTCATCTCTTAGCGCTTCGTCAACGTCTAAACTTAATGGCATTTCCACCCGTCTGATGGTGTGTCTGGCTCTCTCTCTCCCTCTCTCTCTCTCTCTCTCTCTCTCTCTGCACATCCATCATTCTTATCGCACTTCCATTTTTCGTTCGTTCTTGTCTGTCTCCTCGTCCTCGCAGTCTCTCCGCTACAATTCTCTTTTCTGTACCCCCGCTCTCCCATTTTCTAAATCCCGTTATCTTCCTGCCTTTCCTCCTCTTCTGCTGCACTGGCATCTTTAAACAAAGGAAAAATGAAAGCCTTTGTACTCCGGCGACTCGTATTTGATGTCGGAGCGGAAGCCTTTTCATGGCGGTCCAAACTGTAATTAGGGGTCGACCGTACAAAGAGCTGCTGCCCTTGATGGGCCTTGTGTGGATAAACTACTGAAAGACACACACCTCCACTGTTGTTTTGGGGATTGCTGGGTGTGTGATGGTCGGTTTCTGCGGTTTGCCTTACAGTGACACAGCTGGGGTCTTAACGCTAAATCCACTGTTTCTTTCATGGGGCCATGATGGAGCTCTTTGGTGTGTAAACTGTCATGCAAGATAATAATCATGTATAATAAACTTCACTGGTACAGCCTCTTCCAAAATCAGTTACAACGAGCTTTTCAGATTATAAAAACAGCGATGAATAAAAGCAAAATATGATGGAAAACAAATATTTCAGGCATGAATGAAAAAAAGAAAGGAATGGGGAATGAAATAGGCAAAAAAAAAGAAACAAACTATAGCTTCTCAGACAGAACATCTAGCATCTATACTGTGTTGTTTTGTGTCATTAGAGCCTTTGGTGATAATTATTCTGATTCTATTTCATTGAAAATAAAGCTCCTCTAAGATGAGGACTCGCTACTTGCTGCCAAACTACTTTATGACACAAGATCTATTTATTTTGCCACTGAGGTGAAAGTAAGACTGAGCAAAGGCAAAACGTCAAGTCTCCATCTACTAAAACCTTTGAGTGATATTGAAGCTCACATTACAGATTATTGTAACAAACACTGGTCACTCAATTTCCATTGATAAGGTTTATGTTGTGAATCAAATTGACACAGGAGTGAACAAATCTCTACTAAACATTTGACATAAGATCTACTTTTTCCTTTCAGCAACATGAGGTGAAAAGTAGGACCAATCATGCAGCTTTGTCTGAGATTTCATCGGCATATGAAGTACAAAAGCTGATTAATTGTGCAAGTTGATGCCCAGTCTGTACCTGTCTACGTGCATCTACACTCTGCATGTCAGGGATATTGAAGCTAACAAGACTGATGACTAATGATTACCTAGTGATAATGATTATGATGCACTGCACAGAGCTGGTAGTGAAAATAAACCTCTTCTAACCAGATGTGGGTTCAATCTACCGCAGCATTGCCCAACCTTTTTTTTTCAATTTACCGGCATTAGGTGTTAAGTAGAGGCATGAAAAAGCAAATTACATAAGCGGTATCTGTGGTAGCAAGCCAAAAAAGATATAATCACATTCAGATAAAAGAAAAACGTAGCTGTCTGTGGAAACAAAGTGTGTAAATTATAGTCAAATCCCTGCTGTATCTGCCAGTACCTGCCACTGCAAAAAAATGTATTGTAATGTTACAGTAAAATACTGGCAATTAAGTTGCCAATAAAATACTGTAACATTACAGTATCCTATTGGCAACTATATTGTCAATACATTACTGTAAATTATATGACAGTATCTAACTGTAGATTTGCATGATTACTACTGTAAATAATTCCAGTACCGTCTTGTTAAATTACAGTACCTTGTTGGCAAATTTATTGCCAGTAAATTACCAGTAAATACCAGTACTTAACTGTAATTATACATGATTATTACTGTAAATAATTCCAGTACATCTTGTGAAATCACAGTAGCTTGTTGGCAACTTCATTGCCAGTAAATTACTATAAATGATCTGCCAGTACTACATGGTCATCACTGTGAGACACAAGTACTGTGCTGGAAATGAAGAATTTTGCAATATGAACGTGACTATACTGCACATTACTGTAAACCTTACAAAGCTATGCACCAATGCAACAAAAGACAGAAAACTGCTCACTGAAGTTCAACATTTAATGCAAAAATATAGTTCTGCATTTATCGCTAAAGTAGCCGCCCTTTGCCTTGATGGAAAGGCAAAGGCTTTGGAAAGAAATTAATTCACAGGCATCAACTTCACTATTTCTATTTGTCTAAGAAACACGCGTAACATATTTTACCTGACACAATCACTGTGTCACCCAGTCAATGGTCATTCAATTGCTGTTCCAATATTCCAATGATGTATAATAATATTACAATATATGCAATGTATAATAATATTATTCTGTTAATAATAATATCCAATATGTATTAATATTCTAATAATAATATTCCAGTATTCAGGGTGGGAAATCAGCACCAGCCACCAGTCAGATGCTGGGAACCTTTTGCTGTGGCTCCTGAGTTTTTCTACTCTAAAACACATTTTGGCCGGTAACCATCACAGGGAGCGGGACGTCCTGGTGGCTCAGTGGTCTAAGGCACACACCATGTAACCACAAGGTCCTGGGTTTGAATCTGGCCCGAGACCTTTGTCGCATAGCCTCCCAGTCTTCCCTGTTTCTCTCTACTGACCTATCCAATAAAGGCAAAAGTGCCAACACATAATCTATAAAAAAAAATACATCATAGGCAGTTTCTGTTCTGTTTTAAAAATCAACTTGGCTTTTAAAATAATCAAAGTTACAGGTGAATTTGGGGATTTACTAGCTGCTGTGCCGTGTAGAGAAAAAAATCTGCGGGCCAACAAATAATTAATAATTCCTAATCCACTAGATTTTGGGCGGAGTGACTTTATTCTCTTCTATCGTAACGATCTTTGCTTTGTTTCAGCCCTTCATAACCTATTGCTCAGTACATTAGATTCTGTACATGCCTTCCTATAGCCACAACCTTCCATTGACTTTCTATTGACTTTCTACTTGACCTTTTGGATCCTATAGTCCTTTCAGCTCAATGGGCAGCGCCAGGCATCAACAGTGCCAGGGTTACAGGTCCAGTTTCCACCGGGACCACCCATGCTAAAACTGGATGCACTCATGTTACTGTAAGAGGCCGTGGATACACGTGTCTGCCAAACCGCATATGTTATGTTATTTGACATTCGACCTTTGCTGACGGGTCGCAGCGACAATGGCTTGAGTTGCATAATGGAGCCGTCTCATGTGTCTGGCTGCACTAGATTAGACTCAGCCCTTTTTCATTACGGTCACCTTACTTCTGATGTGGTGAGAGGAGGCAGAGAGGATTACTGCTGCACAGTAACAGTGCAAGGGTGAACCTTAAATCAAAAAATTAAATCTAAGAACTCTAATTGGAAATGTGTTTTCTTCCGATGAACAGGGTTCGCACAGCTTTTTAAGAATGAAATTCAAGCACTTTTACAGCACTTTCAAGGTGAATAATCAAACTTTTTCTCGCACCTTGACACTTTAAATATCATACAATTCAAAATGTTACTTTACATGAGAAAAAACATGCTTTATGATTTCATAAATCTGTAAAGGTTCAGGAAAACCTTTATACCCAGACTTGTAAAATATGTTGTTAGAGTTGTTAGAGTTTAAACTCCCCAACAGTATATGGAGCAGTTAGACCTACAACATTAAAATACTTTTTACTTGTTATTGCATCAATAATTTAACACTCTGAAAGGAACCGTTCTTCAAAATGATTACTTTTACTTTCGATACTGGAGTATTTTTCCATTATGGTATTGTTGGACAGTGGACAATATTCTGTCTTTTGTGCTAGCTTAAAATAGAGTGAGAGCGTGTTATATAGTGAACTCTGTACAGAAAGTTGCATAGTAATTTTATTCAGCTGACTTCAATTCTGTTCAGTTAGAAACGTTTTGAATCACAGTTTTATTTCGCTAACCTCCCTGTTTCACAGCACTGCGATATCTTAAAGGTTAGCGATGTGGGCCGGTGACTAGAAGGTCTGGGTTCAGATCTCCAGACCAGCTGGGAGTATCTGGGTGTGGAAAGTGAATGAGTAACAGTCTCTCCTCCCTCATCCGTCACCACCGAGGTTCCCTTGAGCAAGGCACTTATCTCCCAGTTCCTCCCATGTAGCTGCTCAGCGGCCGACAGCAGAACACTGTGGTTGTGCCGTGTTCCTGGATAAATAAAGGTTAAAAAACTGGGCTATTTTCTGCTATTTTAGCCTCAAAAATCCATAAAAATCTGTATAAAGCTGTCAGACTTGGTTCAGGACATTGCTATGCATAACTCTGTACACAGTGGCTGGATGTGTGTTTTCCACTCTGCTCTCAACATGCAGCTGTGCTTAGGACTCTTTTACATTTCCATGTAAAGAGGTGACAGATGCAGACGGGTAAGATGCTGGTGTATCAGTGTGTGTGTGTGTGTATATGTGTGTGTGTGAGTGAGAGAGAGAGAGAGAGAGAGAGCCCCCATCAACAGTGTTACGATGAAAAAACAGAAAAGGCTCCACTTTCACTCTCAAAACATCCTGAAGAGGGGAATGGATACACTCTTCCTCTAGTGTCCTTGGTGTGTGTGTGTGTGTGTGTGTGTGTGTGTGCGCGTGTTCGTGGAAAGGATATAACAGTTATCCAAAGTACCCCGCTCCCCTATCAACAACTTGACTTCATGGGAGAAGGATCCTCTTTCACTCACTAACCACTTCCACTATCACCGCCGCTTTTAACACTTTAAATAGGACACACTGACACACAGGCCTCACATACACTGGGGGGGCAAAACTGATTTTTTTAATAGCAGAACCAGATAAGTCTGATTTAAAGTCACAATGAAATGAAACACGACTTTTTCCACCTTGTTCTTGCTAATTTTACATGCCATAATCTACACATATTTAACAATAAATGGCCAAACAAAAATTACAAAAAAATATATTTTCAATCAAAAGCCCATCCCATTTACTTACCTGGAAAACAGTGTATCTTTAAAGGTGACATCATACTGCACCAGCAGAACAATCCCGCCCCTCCACTCATCCCATCCAGTAAAAATGCCTGTCTGTCCCTAACTGATATCCGATTGGTTTACACGTTTGAATGATGAGTATCTTGAGACACAAGTAACTAGATATTGTACAAGCAAAGGCTTGAGGACGACTGCAGATGTTCCATAGTGAGATGTATTACATTCATGTTGTGGAAACACCAGTTGGGCAACACAACCAGAAAACACAGCAAATTTGATGCAAACAAGCCCAGGAGGAGAGTTTATTAGTCAAAGTTGGAGGTAGTGAGGAGAAGAAGTGGTGGATAGTGGAGAGCGACATGAGGTGAAGTTCAAATTCAGGTGGAGGGCAGAGGGAGTGTGTCAAGCAGTCGTCAGGGTGAAGATACAGCCGGTCAGTCGACTCCTTCGTGTGCAGGAAGAGAGAGGGGGAAAAGAAGCACGTGGTCCTGGGACACGCTGAAGCCTCACTGAGGCTGCTGACGAGCTCGATTAACATCAGGTGTGACGGCTGAGCTGCAGCTGTCGGCGGTTGTCTCCCTGATGGCTTCTCCCTCTGGGTTTGGCTTTGTGGAGCGGGGCGACGCAGCATGTATGGCGGCAGACAGCTTTTCCTCTAATGTCCACAAGAGGCCGCCTCCAAAAAGACTCCAAATTTGGCCCAACTCCATGCAAGTCAATGAGACCACAACCCAACTTCTCTCTAAAAATTTTCAAGTCAATACATTTTTTTGACAAGAGGTTATGGCCTCAGTAGCTAATTTCACTTCTTCTAATGTGTGTCCTTATGGCGATTTTCAAAATAATTGTGTCATTAATGGAATAACGGATATAAAACAGGGTTATTTTCCTAGTGATTGACAGGTCGCCTGTCCAGTGATCATCAGGTTGCCAATTATGGGCCAATAGTTGGTGGCACTGCGTGGCTGTGGCTCTGTGGACGACCCTCGGCTTTCTCTTCTGACACATGGTGACGTCACACTCACTACGTTCATCCTTTTTTTACAGTCTATGGGTGGCACAGCTGGCAGGCCATGCGTTAGGGAAGCAAGGATCCCTGGTTTGAATTCCTCTGGTTCAGTTCTCAACTCAATTCTCAATTCATGGCATTACATTTTCTACTGTGAGAAAAGTTTTCATTTTTAGCCGAAGAGTCTTTTATTTAACCATGACTAAAACCTTACCCTAACCTTAAC
>NC_135999.1:26363962-26381462 GCF_048128805.1 Centroberyx gerrardi
TCCGCCATAATTGTCTTTTCTTTCCACAGCTTCATAATTGACCTTTTGTGTGTGTCTGGCCATCTGTGTGACTGCAGCCCCCCAGTTTGAACATTTTGTTTTTTTTTGATGAAACTGAGTGTGTGTGCTGCTCATTGTTCTCTCTCTCTCTCTCTCTCTCTCTCTCTCTCTCTCTCGCTCTCTCTCTCTCTCTCTCTCCCTCTCTCTCTCTCTCCCTCTGCCATTGGTGTAAGAAAATGCTGGAATTCGAAGCACGCAGTTTGTACTTCCTGTGTTTTCATCTCGTCGCTAAGGTAGCACTTCCTGTCTGAGGAGCTGGAAAACACGGGACACGGTCAGATACAAAACACACGTGTGCGCACACATGCACCCACACACACACACACACACACACACCTATGCTGTACCCACACACTGTACAAACATGCTGTAGCTGTGCTGTTACTTAATGTACTTTGGCAGCAAATTCAACTAGCATGCACATGCTAAGACATCTGTCTCTCTCCCTCTCTGTCTCTGTCTCTGTTTTCTCCTCACACACACACACACAGACACACACACACACACACACTTAAGCATACAAACAAGCTTTACTTTCTTCCACACACACACACACACACACACACACACATACTGTCTTTACTGTTTCACACACCCACGGTTCCAGACACCCGTGAATCTTTTTTTTTTCTGTCTCTCCTTTTCTGTCTCTCTTTGACAGAGTCAGTCCAGGGTCGTGACCCCACATGGCTACCATGGGAGCCTGAAATACACTCCTGCTGTCATTTTGTTGGACTCATCTCTCTCTCTCTCTCTCTCTCTCTCTCTCTCTCTCCCCTGGCCATGACAGCCTGTGACAGTACGGACGAGGACACACACACAAACATTCCTCGACTCTTAGTCACTTGCTCACAGAAAATGCCATTGTCAACGACAAGAGAAAGAGACACGAGGGGGGTGGGGGGGGGGGGTGCTGAAGGAGGGGGGGGGGGGGGCGGGTATGAAAGAAAGAGGAAAAGAAAGAGAGGATGTTGAGTGTTGACTTGTGACTTTGTGAACAGCGTGTCCTCGTATTTTTCAGCTGTCAGCGATGGAGAGAGACGGAGAACGAGATAAAAACCGCGAGAGGGAAAGGCTGATAATTCCAGCGATTAAGTGGTAAACTGCTGCTTATCCTTCTGAAGTGACTTGAAGTGAGACGTTTGTCCCCGGTCACAACAGGCTTTTGGAAGACAAAATCAAACTAGCAGAAACTACACAAAGAATCAGAATCTATTCTGTTTGGACATCTTGCCTCTTCACCATTTAAAAGTAATTCTGTGAATTAATAATTAATGTGAATTCAACCAATCCCCACAATATTTGTTAGAACTTGCAATTTTTCTGCATGAAATGGCCAAATCAGCAGAGTTCTTGTAAATATGGCCAATCTTTACACTTTTGTTTCCACATAAAATGGTTCAAACAAACCATACAAACCAACAAAACATGTCTACCTTGGTCTTCTACTACAACCAAACACTGCAGTGGAGCTCCTCCTCCTCCTCCATCTCCTCCCTATAGAGGATTCAGAGGATGACGAGTTTAGTTTCATACGGGAGTTTTCTTCACCACTACAGCTGGAAGAATACGAGGAAGAAAGAGGAGAATGAAAGTTTATCCTGAGCCTTTGGTTTGCATACTGTTAGTCACAAGAACATGGTCTAAGTAGAACATAAATGGGCAATTTTTGAAACAATTTTTTAAATAAAACAGCTTTATAATCAAGATTAACATACTTTTATTTGATGCTTACTGTACTCATATTGAATTGGATGCATATTTATAAAGACTGGAATCTAAGCACAGTATTTTCCTTTTAGTGCCATTTTTCCTTGATTTACGAATTTTACCAATTCCTGTAATTTTACTGCAAAAAACACCTAAAACTCCACAAATTACATCACATATTTTGTGAAAACTTGCCACAAAATCAAGCATTTTTGGTTGCAATTATCATGCTTCATTTACTTTGCTTCATTTCTGTTACTTAGTCAAAAAATAACATAATTGCCAATGCAGTTCACAGTGGATTACAATACATGACGATGATATTAAACAGTACAGAGAAATGACTATTTGATTAAAATAATGATTAGTGATAGAAACAACAGACTAATGAGACTTCCAGTCCTTCAGATGCTTTTCAACTTGGTGACTATCTGAATAGAGGCGCAGTCAGAGAGTCTGTGTTTATTTGTCAGAATGTGCATGCACGCGTGTAGGCATGCGTTTGTATGCATGTGCATGTAGCTATTTTCTGTGTATGTGTGTGTGTGCCTGCATGCATGTGTGTATGCCTGTTTGCGTTTGTGTGCGTGCATGTGAGTATGTGTGTGAAAGTGTTTGTGTATGCTCATTAGCATTTGTGCGTGCATGTGTGTGTGCATGTGTTTCAGTGTTCCTATGCATGTGTGTGTTTGTGCATCAGGTGTGTGTGATAAACAGGTACACCTGGCCTCTTACGTAAGCTAAAGCCTCCAAGGCTGCGGCACACCTCCACTGTCAGAGTTTCCACTGCAGCGGTGACCTCACGCATATGATATGCAAGCACATGCACGTACATATGCACACACACACACACACATATACAGTACACACACATACATACAAACACACATACAGTACAGGTGCACTGCCACACAAGTACACACACAAACACATGCCTAAAGTCACACTAATGTGGACACAAATGCATGTGCACACACTCTCACATGCACACACACGCCCAAATTCAGGCAATGAGTGCACACACATGCATAAACACACACAGGCACAAATTCCCACCAACAGAAGCGCAAGTTACACACACACACACACAAACACACACACACGCTTATCTACATTTACAGTATATGTACTGTACATATACAGTATACTATGAAGCCGTTCTGTCTGATTGTGACCATGTTGTTGTACGGACGCTGCTGTGAGTTCAGTTGCTCATTAGTGTGTGTGTGTGTGTGTGTGTGTGTGTACCCCCCCGGCTGGTGACTTGATGGTTTATGGTTTAACCAAGTAGACGTGCTGAATCAGCTCTTAGCGCTCTTAATCAAAAAGAAAACACACACACACAGGAGGCTGTAAGAAAGTAGGACACGCGTGCACACACACACACACACACACACACACACACACACACACACACACGTCCTATAAGGAAAGGGTATGACGGGGCGACTGAGCTACAGCATAATGACCGCTGGGCCAGTGAGGACAACACCGGATTAGAGAGAGAGAGAGAGAGGGTGTGTGTGTGAGAGAGAGTGAGTGAGCGAGAGAGAGAGAGAGATCAGGGTCATCACAGAGTGAGAGTGTCGGGTAAAGAGAGAGAGAGAGAGAGAGAAGGGGAGAACTGATTACAGAAGCCAGACGTGAATGATAGAGAGGAGAGAGGGTAAAAAAGGAGGAGTGCCGAGAGCGACAGAGAGAGACAGAGAGGAAGAGGAGGGAAGGAGGTAAGGGAGTGAAACAGAGGGTGTGGGAGAGGAAGAGTTGATTAAAAACAAGGAAAGGTGAGCCGGGGAGAAAGGAGGATATTAAAACCTTTTCTGCTCTCGGCTCTGAGGACGACGAGCCCAATCCATCTTGTACATGACTGCTGCTGATGAAGACACAGTACACCAGAGTGTTGGGGCATTCTGCATGATCCATGTCTCTCTCGTCACAAGGCTTAAGAATCCTTTAAAGCTGCACTGGGCAGTGTTTTTATGTAAAAATACTAGGGATGGGGCGATATACTGAAATTCAATATATCGCAATGCAAAAATGTGACAATACGTATCGTGGGGCGGAAAAATGAATTGTGATAATAGCTCCATTTTATTCTGCTGTAGTAATCACAAATGAGACGCTTGCCCATCACAATTTCATTTCATATTTGTAATGACATTTTTAAATAGTTGTTTACATTCCAGCAAGCCAATGCCATCGCTAGAACATTTGTGGCTCCGAATTAAACTTAATTCTGCACAGTCAGACTTTGTTGTCATTGAACTTTTATTTATTACATCATAATATCGGAATATCGTTGTATTGAATCGTGAACCCCATATTGCATATTGAATCATATCCTGAGATAAGCATAGTCTTATCAGGCTAAATCACAAAGGGGCTATAACAAAGAAGGGTGTCCCATCACTTCTAATTGAGACCCTGTAGATTTGCTCTATTTGCCCAAATTATTATTATTATTTTCATGTCAGGTATGGTCGCTGGTGGGAAATCTCAAAATGATGGCTGAGCCTCTTCACCGTCTCAAAATTTAGGTCCGAGGAGTGTGCAGTTTACTGACATCATGTTGCATGATTTCTAGGTCAAATTTTTAGGTCAAACAGTTACCTCTTGCTGCCATTTGGGGCTGCCAATGTGCAAAGTTGCCTTGTGCAGCTTTAAATTCTCTCCTCCACTTTATCTACATTTCCCCTTCATGACTAAATGGGATTAAATAGGTGAAATAAATAAGGGTGTAGCCTTTACTTGGATTCACCTGGTCAGGATATGACTATGGATAGAGCAGGTGCTTCTAATATTTTGAACACATAGCGTATATATTCTCTTAATAGCACGCACATTTTGCCATTTTGTCAAAAGACGCAACTGGAAGCCTGTAAACTGCTCATCCGACTGTGTTTTGGAGTGTGTGAATTCATACTTTGAACATGAAACATGTTCTGGCGTTTCCGTTTGTTTCAGTGATCCAAACATTTCACAGGTGGGAACGTCATCACTTCCCCAAGGGATAGAATCAGTGAGGTTATTATATATATTTTCTTTGCATTTATTAATTATATAGTATCATTCTTTGCATTTTTCTGCCCTCATGAAAGGCATTCACAAAACAAACATGTTCCTTAATATCAGCGTGACTTGGGGTTATTTTCGGTTATCTAGTCATATAAACTTGTCAATGGCGGGACTTTTGCAAAACAGAGATTCAGGAAAAGTGTGTGTGTGTGTATGCAGGTTTTGGGGATGTGAGCACATGCAAAGTGTTGCAACACCGGTGCCACGTTACACCATATCCCCCCCAGAAACCAGAGACAAATATAGTTCCGGTTAGAAAGAAAGAACGGTTCCTCTTTCTATGCTGCTTCCCTCCTGTTTTCATGTGAAAGACGTGTGGAGAACAGCATGATGGGAAGAGCGTGATGAAAAAAGAGAGGGAATAAAGGAGGGAAAGAGAGGGACGGATGTAAGCACTTCTCCATAAACAACAGGACGGGGGGGAAGAAACAGAGGAATATGTACTTCTCCTTTCGTTTCTGTAAAGCGAACTAGACAGCTGGAAATTATCTAATACCTAGTTACAGTAACCAGGGGCCCTGGGACAAATAAACGCTTTCTTAAAATACTTTGAACTGTCCCGGGGATCTAATGCCACCAGTAGGGCTCTTTTCCAAGAACTCAAAATCGGAGTTGATGACTGAGGGTCAGGGGACAAATAAACTCTCTTGAAGTATTTTCAGACCAAGAATGAGCAAAACACTGAATCCAGACCAGCTCCAGTGGCTGCTCTGACTCTTTCTGTTCTGTTCCCAATGCAGATCAATAGAGTGTGTCAAAAACATATTCAGTGCGACACCTTGCACCTTTGCGGCCAAGATATTGTGGGGTTGTGTATTTTTCTTATTCCCATGATTAAGTGGCTAAACATAGACAGCATGACATCACATCCAGATATCTCCTGTGCAGCTTCAGTGGAGTTTGATGGCAGAAATATTTTCAGTTCAACAATCAAACGAGGAGAAATCCATCTTAGAAGAGGCAGACAGGCCAATTTCTCCACCCACAGTGGCTGAATGCGACAAGTTCAGGCCTGTTCTCTGGGGGTTGTCGCAAGGCATTCTGGGAATTGTAGGAAATCATTAACTGAAGTAGAAGTAGATTAGGCATGTTGAGGGAAAGTGAGTTCACCAAAAAAACATAAATATCAACATTTCATCACAAAATAACTCTTGATGATACGTAACAGTCAGTAAGAGAATCCTTTGCTTTACTACTGCACTTTTCCAAATAATTCCTATTGGGAGTGGAGTAACAGTGCAGCAGAAATTGAGTGGAGTGTGAGTGTAACTTCTGCGTCTGTGGGAGAGAAAAATGATTGTAAGAATGACAGAAGAAAGAATAAAGGATCATTTTTGCTGTCTATTGATTTTCTCTCTCTGACACACATGCAGTAATTATGACTCCAGTTCCCTGTAAGATGATAACAGGAAATTGTGCTGGGAGCTGTGAGGGAAGACGGAGCACCGAGCGACTGTGTGTGGATGTAGAATGCTGACAAATATGAGGTTGGAGTGAGAGCTGCAGTGTGTGTGTGTGTGTGTGTGTGTATACAGATTTGAAATGAAGAACTGAAAGACTTCCCATAGTCAAATACAGGTTCTTGGTTTGTGACCATATCCCTGAAGGCCAAGTGTGTTTTCTATGGCTTACTGTTTCAGAGCTACAATTAAATATTAATAATTAAATAATCAAATAATGTGTGTGTTTACATGCCGTGCACATGGGCGTGTGTGTGTGTGTGTGTGTGTGTGTGTGTGTGTGTGTGTGTGTGTGTGTGTGTGTGTATGTCCCGAGACAGAGGGTGGTACTGAGGTCAAAGAGTGGGAAGACAGGGACACACAAGGAGCCACAACATCCACAACACCCCCACAGCAAACAACATGGAGACCAAACTAGCAGCCCAGCCCATACAAACACACTCTCTCTACATGACAACACTATTGTGGCAGGAGACTCTGTGTGTGTGTGTGTGTGTGTGTGTGTGTGTGTGTGTGTGTGGGTGGGTTGTCAGTGGGGTGGGGTGGTCATTTGGGTTTCCTCCAGAGAGTGAAACAAACTGAGCGAGGAAGATTCACTTCCCCCTTGGGACAGACAGACAGATAATATTGACACAGTCTGTCACAATGAGAGACAGAAAGGGAGAGAGACAGGGAGAGGGAGAGGGAGAGAGAGACAGAAAGAGGGAGACAGGGAGGGAGAGAGGGAGAGAGAGAGACAGAGAGGAATTCAGAGAGGTAGAGAACAAAAGAGACACACAGAGTGGAAATGAGACAGTGATTTTGAGAGGCAGGTACTGAAGGATTTAGAGACTGAGGGTGCGTTTACACCAAGCATGTGTGGAGTGTTTACTCTTTCAGTTCAGTTCGTTTGGCCAGGTGAGAGCAACGCTATTTGAAGTCCGGCGGCACCAAATAACGGCACCGAGATGCTTGAAGATGCAAGTCTCTTAACCTCAACTATGATATGGTTTGTTAGAAGTGAGAACATCATCCCAGACAACTACAGGACACAACCTCAAAACACAAGGTTTAATAAGGAGACGGAAACTGCAGTCTGGACTGATGCTCATATTCAGCTATTTCTTCATGTGGTCTTAACTGATATGAATACCAGAGAAGGAAAATTACAGCAAAGAGTCCATCATGCTTAGCTAAAGTTATAGGAATTGGAATCGGATTTGTTTTGACTCCACACTGATGTCAAAATCTTTAACCTGGCAGGATGACAGGTCAAAACTGTCCAATAAACAAGCTGCTTACAAGCCCTGGTTCACTCGTAAATGGGCAGTGTGAACCTAAACTAACCAAATACAAAAAGGCAACAAATTAAACTTTTCCACTATGGTTCGGACCAAAGAAAACACACTGCAGGTGTGATCTCACTCTTACAGAAGATGTATGTGAGATGGTGTTGAAGATGGTTGCAGTGTTCATTGTCTCATTGCAACTGGTGGCAAATTGAGGAAAATAGCTCATGTATTTAATTAAGTTGGAGCTAAAAGTCAGATATCTTAATATACTACTTCTGTTGAAATATAAACATACTATAAATGACAAGTCAAAAAAGTTTAATTTTAGGCTGCTGTTGAAAACTTAGAGATAATTGTTAAGATTTTACACGAAAAAGTGAATGAAGGAAAGTGACTGTCTGTGGACACATAGGAAGGGGTGTATGCGTGTGTGTGTGTGTGTGTGTGTGTGTGTGTGTGTGGGCACATTCAGCTCTTGTAACCTCATAGTGAGTCATCCTCAGGGGAATCGAGTCTGGTCTTCCCTCAGGTCAAATGTATGGGTGACATCACACGCACACACACACACACACACACACACCTTCATGACTCATGACTGTGTGTGTGCGTGTGTGTGTGTGTGTGTGCGCATGTGATGTCTGTGTATGTTTGTCACTGTGTATCCTGTCTGTGTATAAGTATATGCATGTAAGTGTCTGTGTGTGTTTGGCTGCCATAACTGTGCCCTAACCGCCGTGACCTCCCCTGTCAGAGTGTGTGTGTCCTGTCAGGTGTGTGTCACATGTGGGCGGGCCGACCGCTGTGTTTACACTTGACGCCGGGGTGTGACCTCGGAGGCTGCCGGTGACCGTGATTGGCTGCCAGCTTCCAGCTCATTAAGCCCCCTAGCATGGGGACTCCATGCCAAAAGACACACTCTCCATTTGTTTCACACACACGCACACACTCACACACACTCGTCAGAGGGACACCGCAGGTATGGCAGGCAGCCATGTACGCAGGTGCACCCACACACACACACACACACACACACACACAGGTACATGCTGGAGTCCCCAAATTGCACCTGAATACAGTAGTGTACTCTCCTAGACACTGTACTGTACACACACACACACACACACACATGCACACACATCAGCATACACGCACACACATGGAGTTGTGCACTCTACAGTACTTTACACACACATCAGCGTGCATGCACACACACACACACACACACATACTTTACAAACACACAAATATGCACAAAGTTGTGCACTCTCATAAATACAGTACACACACACACACATTCAGTATTTTACACACACACATGCACGCACAAATGCACATACTTTACACAACACACACACACACACACACACCTACACACACACTTTCAAAAAGAAGTGCATTCTCAAAGATATAGTACTGTGCACACACACACACACACACACACATGCTCACACACAGTACTGTACACACACACACACACACACACACACACACATATTCACATCTGTATCTCAGTGTATGGGCAGCAGAGTTTGGCCCCGGTGACCTGGTTGAACTTTGGCTCACCCTCATTGGTTCATTTCACCACACGACCTCACACCTAGATGCCTATTGGCTGCAAGACCAAAATCTCAGGTCATGACTTACAGTACAGAGGAGAGGAGAGGAGAGAAGAGGAGAGGAGAGGAGGGGAGAGGAGAGGAGAGAAGAGAAGAGGAGAGGAGAGGAGAGGAGGGGAGAGGATAGTGGAGAGGAGAGGAGAGAAGAGAAGAGAAGAGGAGAGAAGAGAAGAGGAGAGGAGAAGAGAGGAGAGGAGGGGAGAGGATAGTGGAGAGGAGAGAAGAGAAGAGGAGAGGAGAGGAGAGGAGAGAAGAGAAGAGGAGAGGAGAGGAGAGGAGGGGAGAGGATAGTGGAGAGGAGAGGAGAGAAGAGAAGAGAAGAGGAGAGGAGAGGAGAGGAGAGAAGAGAAGAGGAGGGGAGAGGAGAGGAGAGAAGAGAAGAGAAGAGGAGAGGAGAGGAGGGGAGGGGAGAGGAGAGGAGAGAAGAGGAGAGGAGAGAAGAGAAGAGAAGAGAAGAGAAGAGGAGAGGAGAAGAGAGGAGAGGAGGGGAGAGGATAGTGGAGAGGAGAGAAGAGAAGAGGAGAGGAGAGGAGAGAAGAGAAGAGAAGAGGAGAGGAGAGGAGGGGAGAGGAGAGAAGAGAAGAGGAGAGGAGAGGAGAGAAGAGAAGAGGAGAGGAGAGGAGAGGAGGGGAGAGGAGAGAAGAGGAGAGGAGAGGAGAGAAGAGGAGAGGAGAGGAGGGGAGAGGATAGTGGAGAGGAGAGGAGAGGAGAGGAGGGGATAGTGGAGAGGAGAGGAGGGGATAGTGGAGAGGAGAGGAGAGGAGAGAAGAGGAGAGGAGAGGAGGGGATAGTGGAGAGGAGAGGAGAGGAGGGGATAGTGGAGAGGAGAGGAGAGGAGGGGATAGTGGAGAGGAGAGGAGGGGATAGTGGAGAGGAGAGGAGAGGAGAGGAGGGGAGGGGATAGTGGAGAGGAGGGGAGAGGAGAGGAGGGGATAGTGGAGAAGAGAGGAGGAGAGGAGAGGAAAAGAGGGGATAGTGGAGAGGAGAGGAGAGGAGGAGAGGAGAGGAAAAGAGGGGATAGTGGAGAGGAGAGGAGAGGAGAGGAGGGGAGGGGATAGTGGAGAGGAGAGGAGAGGAGAGGAGGGGATAGTGGAGAGGAGGGGAAAGGAGAGGAGGGGATAGTGGAGAGGAGGGGAGGAGAGGAAAAGAGGGGATAGTGGAGAGGAGAGGAGAGGAGGGGATAGTGGAGAAGAGAGGAGGAGAGGAGAGGAAAAGAGGGGATAGTGGAGAGGAGAGGAGAGGAAAAGAGGGGATAGTGAAGAGGGGAGGAGAGGAGGGGATAGTGGAGAAGAGAGGAGGAGAGGAGAGGAAAAGAGGGGATAGTGGAGAGGAGAGGAGAGGAAAAGAGGGGATAGTGGAGAGGGGAGGAGAGGAGGGGATAGTGGAGAGGAGAGGAGGAGAGGAGAGGAAAAGAGGGGATAGTGGAGAGGAGAGGAGAGGAAAAGAGGGGATAGTGGAGAGGAGAGGAGAGGAAAAGAGGGGATAGTGGAGAGGAGAGGAGGAGAGGAGAGGAAAAGAGGGGATAGTGGAGAGGAGAGGAGAGGAAAAGAGGGGATAGTGGAGAGGAGAGGAGAGGAGGGGAGCTTGTTTTGAGCTTGATGACAAAGCATTTTTGATGTTATCCAGTGGGTTTTTAATGGCTTTCATCAGTCCAGGAGACTGCAGAATTTCATCAACCAACAGAGGAGCGTGTAAGGAAAGTGTGCAAGGAAAGGAGAGGAAAAAAGGGGTGGAGAGGAGAGGAGAGGAGCAGCCAATCATTGGCTGTTAATGCAATTCACTACCATTTGTTGTTTTTTTTACTTTTTCTTATTATTTTTTTTCATGTATTCATTTCCTTATGGATTTTTTTATTTTATTTAATTGAAGGACTTTGACATTACTGTCTCATTGTGTTTTATTATATGTAAAGCACTTTGTAAACATTGCTTTTAGAAAATGCGATACAAATAAAGTTATCAATCCTTCAGTTGAATGACAACATGAAAATCACCAAAACTGCAGTTGTGAGTTTTTCAGGCAACAACAGCGATTTGTGTCTGCATCCCATCTTCATGGCAGATTTCTACCATGTTCAGGCAGTCTTTAAGTGTCTGTAAGTGTCTGTAAGTGTGTGTGTGTGTGTGTGTGTGTGTGTGTGTGTGCACCTCGGGGCCTGGTACAGTACACGCTGAGTCATCACTCTCAAAGAAGAGAATCTGCTGACCCTTTTAGCCTCGCAGGGGAAACCCCGTTGCACAACAGAATGACATTTCAGCTCTCTTTCTCAAATTATCTCCCTCTCTTGCTGTCTTCATCTTGCTCTCTCCCTCTTACAGTCATATACTTGGAGGTATTAGAGTATCTTTCCCTTCTTTCTTTTTATTTTTTATTTCTCTGTCGTTTCTCTCCTCTCTCCCTCTTCTTCTCACTTTGCTGTGATGTTTCAACTCAATCCACCCCCGACTGGGCCTCCTCCCTCTCTCTCTCTCTCTGTCGTTCATCTTCTGTCCATTCCTGGACTGTCACCCCCCTCATCTCTCTTTCACCATCCGATACTTCTCTGTTGACGCGTCCGTCGGCGGGTTGCTATAGCAACCAGACAAGTCTGACCCCTGCGCTGCACTGCATGACAGAGCCGCAGGACATGCAGTCATAAGCAAAGATTAGAAGAAGAGTAATAAGTGTTCTAGTTAAGTGCACATAATCAGCTAAACACACGCACACACACACACACACACACACACACACACACACACACACACACACTGTACATGCACATACACTCACATGCATGCAACAACATGCCCATTTAAACACACACACAACAAAGACGTATGCATACAAACACACTCAAACACACAAAAACACATACACAAAATGTATACACAGATGCATACGCTATGCAACCTCAAACACACACATAGCCACACACACACACACACACACACACATGTAGATGCACACTCACATACAGACACACACACACAAAATCTCATTTGATAGAGAATGAAGCACAGACTAATATAAACAAAGACACAGCATATTTCTTGAACTTTTTTACTTTATATTAAAAATAACATTCATGACAGTAACAGTGTACAACCAATAATTATAATCCAAAACAATGTCGGCAACAATAATTACACTTGAGAATGGGAGGATGTCGCATCCCCCTTTTAAATAAGTTAAGAAATAAAGTTTTGTTTTGTTTTTTTCCCAGAAATCATTCTCTAAAAGCGTTTATACATACAGTGTGTTGGCTATAACTTGCTCACAGCGGTTTCTAAAAGCCAGGTCTTTGGGACTTGGTTCATGTAGATATTCATAGCATGTTATCTAGGCAGGCATTTGGTTGTTATTCCATTTGATCTGGCAGTAGTACAAAATGAGCATGTTATCGATATTTTCCAGTACATTAAGCTACAGTACACGGTAGAGTACTTCTCTAAGTCAACGTTGTATGATCAGTGTATGGCTACTCCAGTGTTAGGTAAAGTTAGATTCAGACAAAGTAGGATAACAGTAATGTTTGGCTTGGAGGCCTGAGCTGCACTTTCCTTCGCTTCCACTGTCCATATTAGCCAGTTTCCAGTTATCGTCCCAGTGTAGAAATCCCAGTATAACCATTAAGTAAGTTTTCCACATCTCTCATGTCATCTTCAATCAACTTCAACTCCATATTCAGCCCAAATAATTGTCTCTGTGCCTCTCGGTTTCGACCGATTGAGTCCAGTTCTCTTGGGCTGAAAATCAAACGCGCTCAAGCAGCCAATCAATGGCTGTCCACTGACTCAACAGACCACCCTCCACCCTCGGGTGTCCAATAAGCTTCCATTGATCAGTGGATCGGTGGGTGGGGGTTTACGGTTCATACAAATGATATCCAGTGTTTAGTGTGGCAAATATCCTCCAGTCCACGGAGTCGTTAAGATTGCACCGTTATCATGTTGAATATCCAGTGAAGTTGGATGCTCTTCAGCAGGCAGACGGTGTTTCTGTCCTCATGAGTGGAGCAGAAATGGCAGCATCCTCTAAAGCTGGCCTGTCAAAACAGCAGTAGTGGCCGTCAGCTGTGTCTCTTCCCCAGCTTCCGTCCACAATTTCAGTTCCAATCGTCCAACGTTCAAGAAATCCCCCAGTTCCAGTTCCTCAGTATTCCTTGGGAGCGGTGTCTGGCCAACAGCTATTGGTTAGCTCTGCCATGTCCTGTGAAAGAAGGAAGGATGTATAAGATAAATGTTGTTTAAATGTTGTTTAATTCTCTAATTCTCCCCATATCCTCCTTTTCCCACAGTCTCCCTCCATATCTATCGACTTTCTTTCACTCATTTTCCCTGCATCTACTGTATATATTACCTTGTAAATTATCAACTTTTGATTTCATCACAAATAGATTGCTTTTCATTTCAAACAATTAGCTATACACACAAAACTGTTGTTATGTTGATAAACAGTTTTAGTCCACTTTCGAAACAATGACAAAGATATAGATTCAAAAATAGCACACAAAATGTAATAAATACCCACAGATTCCCTTTGGACCTGGTTATTACTCATCCTTGGCATTAAGAGTCATCCAGTTTGACAGTAGGAGGAAACTAACATTTCCATCAACTCCCCCCTCTCCTCCATCCCTCCCTCTCTCCCTCCTCTCACCTGCAGCTCTACATGATCATGGCTCTGATGGCTGCTTTACTGATGCGGCTGCGGTGTTTCCTCCTGCGGCGAGGCGAGGCCGGTCGGAACGGGGCCCGGCGGGCCGAGGGCGAGCTGGGGGCCAGTGTAGGGATAGCTGGGAGAGAGAGAGGGAGAGAGAAAAAGACTAAATACAAAAGCAAACACAAAACAATAAACATGTCATCCCCCAATGATGCAGCCCCCCTTGGGTCAATCAGTGTAATTTTGAAAATGCTGGGGTGCAGCTGTGAGATGCATCATTTGCCCAAGTTTCATCAAAATCTGATCAGCAGGGTCTGAGATATCGCATGTGACACATGGACGAACAAATGAACAATGTAGAGCCGTCCCCCCTCCCTCCCCAATTGGGTCAATTAGTCTAATTTTGCAAATCTTGCAACACTGTAGTGAGATGCATCATTCCAAGTTTCATCAAAATCCGATCTGTGGTGTCCAAGATACGGACAAACGAACAAACTAACAATTTCATCATCATGGAGGGACACTGAACGAACAAACAAACAAATGAATCAACGAACAAATGAACTAACAGTTTCATCATGGGTGGACAGCTAAGCAGGATAGACACAGAGTGGAGGGACTCTTTAGTGGCTCTAACTGTATTCAGTCCACTGACGGGACCCGGCAGCCTTGAAGCCTGTGTAACAATGCCTGCGATCGCCTCAGGTTTGAGTGAAACGTGAGTCTGAGGGAAGTCCAGCTCCCTGGCCGCCGGGCCCCGGGGGGCCGGGGAAGAATAGCAGGACACATGTGGCCATGCTGTTTAGTCATACATGTACAGTAGGCGGCTTCCTGCCCGGGAAACTCTCACACCGACTCTCATACATTATAAACCGTTGCTGAAATTACAATACATTCTCTCACACAGACGATAACGCACATGGCCATTGAAGTTGTGGTATCCATAATAGTGGCCACCCCTCCCTACATCTATCCTGCAGTAATACTGTATAAAGTACAATAGAAGTCGCCCACCCTGCATCCATCCTGCATTTAGTGCTGCACAATTTTCTAAGCTATTCCTGTTGGATTGGAGCAACAGTAGTGCACTAAGTATTTAAAAAGTCACACATCTGCAATGGCTGGCCCCAAAGGGACGCTAGCTGGTGTTGATTTGTACATGCCATTACTAGACTTCTATACAAAATGACCCACCAAGCCCTTCATTTTTGTGTGTGGTTTCTAAATGGCTGCTCCCAAACTTTCACCCTTCTTCCTAGCTTTGTTTAGACGTTACCATCAAAGGGTAATGTCTTTTGTTTTCCCAAAACGCAGCTTTCGCGAGCTGGGAGCTAAAGCTAATACTAACTCGCTGATGACGTTGATTCAGGTCACACAGCCCTTCAGAATAAAAGTTATCTGGCAATATATCAAAGCTTGTGAGAGTGAAGGAGTGTGCACGATACTACTTTTATCGTTTAGCGTGAGCACGCAGGTTTTGTTATATTGCCGAAAAACTTTTTTCTTTTTCTTTCAGATTGTTTCATTTTTGTTAGCACAAATTTTTTAAAAAGCAGAAAAAAGTGAAAATCACATGGCATCTCATGCAGACAACATGCTGCTAATGGAAAAACACAATCTATCTATGCATATCGCTACAGGATGTTCTCGAAATGGGTAATGCAAAAGTACAAGTTATTTTTAATAAAGAGTAACTTAACTAGTTACTTCATAAGGTCAGTAATGAAGTAAAGTAACTAATTTCTTTTCCCCAGCGCTGACACATACACACACACACACACACACAGACTCTCACACACAGCGGTGCAGTACCTGTTTTGAGTGCGGTCGGCTTTGGTCTGTGCTGAGGATGATGATGGTCAGCAGGATGAGGATGATGCTGATGATGTGTTTGTTGATCCGGTTCTTTCTGTACAATATCTAGAAGTTTCTGTCTCCTCTCCTCTGTGAAAGGACGCTCCCCATTGGTCAATTTAGAGTCCTTTTCCTGATTGGCCAGCTCTGCCCCGGCCGCGTCCCCGCTATTGGCCGACCCAGTTTCCTCCCTCTCGTTCCCTTCTTTACGATTGGCTGTTTCAGCCTCTGTCTGTTTGTGATTTGTTCCCTCTGTATCTTTTTGCCTGTTGTCACTGGTCAGCTCTACGGCTGAGTCCTTGTGATTGGCGGGGACTGGAGGACTGGTGTTCTGTTCTGATTTCTGATTGGGCGACTGGGTCGGGTTGCCGGGCGGGGAGGCGCTGTCTGATTGGGCAGCGTTGAGTCGGTATTGCGTCCTCAGCTCCTGGTCCTCCGCTGACGGGCCGCGGTTGTACTGCTGATACGGCTGCTGTGGGTAATGTTGGTGTTGTTGGTGATACTGATACTGCTGCTGATACTGCTGCTGCTGCTGATACTGTAACAACTGCTGCTGCCTCTGCGCATGATCCGGATGATGTAGCTCCCCGGCGCCGTGTGATGCGCGCACGCCGCCTTCCTCCCTGCCCCCCTCAAATCCGCTCCCGTGCCCGCCCTCCCTGGGCAGCTGCTGGGCGCCCTGCTCCGCCCTCGCCTCCGACGGCCAGCTGCCGACCGGCCCGCCCCCTCCGACGGCCGGGTGCGCCGCCGCCTGGTGCACCCTTGGCGGCGTCCAGTGCGCCAGCTGGGTGTACCTGCCCTGCTGCCACTGCCTCGCCACCGGCTCGCGCTCCTCGGGGTGGTAGCGCTGCTGGTTGTGCTTCAGGTCGTCGTGGCGGTGAAGGTCGGCCTTGGAGGCGTGGCTCTTGGGCGGAGCGGGGTGGACGGCCCGGGGGAGGGCCAGGGGCAGGTGGGGGGACGGGGGTGGCTGCTGCGGGGGAGGGGGAGGAGGGTTGGGGTTGGCCTGGACGGACGAACGAGGGACAGGGACGGACGGGGAGGAAGAGGAGGAGGAGGAGGAGGAGGAGGAAGAGGAGGAGGAGGCAGCTTGGCACCTGCAGCTGACGTGGTCTTCCACTGAGATGATCGCTTTGTCATAGTGAGCGTTCTTGTTTATGTACTGGATCTTTATCACCTGGTAGAGGCAAAGACACAAAGAGACAGAGAGTAAGACAAAGATAATGACATCAGCATCCCAGATAAAAAGAAATGGTACAAAATCTTTGATAGTGTAACACAATCTATTGTGTCGTACAGTAGTGAAGTATGGGCTCCAGACATAGCAACATCCAACAGAAACTACGCAAAAATCTGAAGAAATAGTTTACACTTACAAAGGAGAATTCCAACAAATCATTCTGTCTTTTTAATGTTTATCCATATTGGCTTTTGTCTGTTTGTCTGTTTTATTGTTTGCAAAGCACTTTGTAACTCTGCTCAATTTAAAACCTGCTCTCTCAATGGATTGTAATTCATCATCAGGGGCAACAGAATCAAAATTACAAGAGAGCATTTGGAAGCATTCAAGCTATTGTTTTACTCTGATTTGATTGGCTCATGGTCAGAGATTGTACGGTGGTCAGCAGGAAGTTGGAGTACAGGCAAAGACTGTATAATCAAGGCATTCAAATGTTAAAAATGACTTATTGTTACTTACTGACCCTTATTTCAAAGACAAATTTGACCGACATTTGGCTATTTTGGGCCCTGTACATGACTTTGAAGCAAACTTTTCCGACAGGACACAAGCGCTGGAAACTTTTATAAGGGTGAT
>NC_135999.1:26391462-26406462 GCF_048128805.1 Centroberyx gerrardi
CGCTGTTTGTGATGTTCAGAACATTTTGGGGCGTGTCCCATTTGCTATCAAGGTGAGGCTAGTGGCCACAACACAGGGAAGTCATAGCAACAATAACAATGCCATAAAGCAGTAAGAAACGAAAGTACAGCAAAGCTTAACGTGCAGTGGGCAAGACGAGTTAAGATCGGTGTTGCTTTTCCATGTTGGTGCCATCTGAGGGAGACAAAAGGGCTGAGGAGCGACGCAGAGCTAGCTTGTTCACTGCTGGACAGGTAGGATGCTAGCCAGTTTGCTAGGTTTCTACATAGCAAGCATAGATTATCCCACAGCTCATCAAGTGTTGGGGCGGGAACTTGCCCAACCGAGGAGGAGGAGGGTGGGACTTGCAATGGGCTACTTTGCTGCCTCAAGGCAAAAAGTTGCCTATTGTGGCTTTAAAATAGTTAGTTATACACATATTAAGGTGAGGTGCTGGGATGGATAAGTCTCACCGGAACAGAGTAAAACCCAAACACTTGGACCTCCATTCATACACCTGTTATGGACAATGTTGTTGGCCATTTTGACCTAACAAAGATCCACATCGAATTGAAATGTTGTCAATAAAAGGTGTATGAATGGAGTTCTGTGTGCAGACTTTACTCTTTTCTACACTGAGGTTTAGGTGGAAACTTCTGTTTAGAGTAGCTAGCTAAAAAGCACATGGAGTTGAATAAGGTAGGAGTACAAACTTCACTGAAAGAGAAACTCATTTGAGCAGCAGGGTGACAACAGGGCCTCGGTGTAGTGTTGTGTTCTGGTGTGACGGTGAGGAGAGCAGCTGGGCTGACGGATGGCTTTTGGCCACGGCTTCATACTGTAGGTTAACTCCTGAACCTGGGCCACCGGCCAAGGCCCTCGCTCACCCTCTCTCTCTCTCTCTCCCCCCCTCTCTCCCTCCCTCTCTCTCTGTCTCTCTCTCTATCGCTTTCCCTCTCTCTGCAGTGCATCGGGAGAATCACTGTCATGAAACATGCAGAGAAAACCACAGAGAGACACAGATCTCACGGCATAAAGCTGCAGAGGCACAGACTGATATACAGACAGCGCTTTGTTTCTTTCCAGCCCTGCAGTTCAACAGTTACAGAAAACATTCAGCCCATAGATTGTGGAACCACTTGAGGGAATGATGGGCATGTCACCTGCTCCAGACCAGTAAAGGAAATTTTCACCAGTCAAGAAGTTGTCCTGTCCCATGATTGCCACCCAGTATCTTGCATATCTGAGAGGCAGAATGCGACCTCACGGGCCTTTTCCTTGTTATGCCTCAGTTCGTTTGAAATCAAACTTCTCAGAGCTTCCTGGAAACTAATAATTATTATTGGGTTAGAGAATGGTCAGAGCAGGGACTGAGCCTGTCTAGTATCAAATAAGGGCCAAGGGAGGGAGAGAGAGAGAGAGAGAGAGAGATCAACATCATCCTCCTCTCATCACCAGGAGCATTTGGATAGTAACCTAATGGCCCAAATTAATTGTCTTTTCTCTCTCTCTCTCTCTCTCTCTCTCTCTCTCTCTCTCTCTCTCTCTCTCACACACACACACACACACACACACACACACACACACACACACTTAGGTCTCTCCTCCATCTTGACCAGGGATGTAGCAGAGGGTTAAACCACCTTTTTATTTACCTTATTAGGCTAAATAAATCTTTACGACATGAATTCATAGTAAACACCACAGTGAGTAGCATCAAACTGATGTAAATTGAGGTATTTTAAGATGTAAAAGAGCATAAATCTTTGCTTCAGCTTTTCTGAAAGTATAATTAATTTTTATTTTATTTTATTATTTGGTGGTAGTTTGCCTTAGGATGATCACAACGGGAGGTCATACTTTACCCATATTTTCATTTACCACTACATAGGTAGCCTATAATCTACTGTTTATATAGAGTGACACAGTGCAACTAATGCTTTTCTGAGAGAATAATCGGTTTTGGTTCATATGTTCATATCGGTGCTAGTTTCCCTCATGCTGACCACCGGCTGGAGGTCACAGTATACCCCCTCTGTATTTCCCACCACATCAGGGCTCTTACCTCAGCGCTGCCGAGCCGCAGACGGGCCGCTGAGAGCGCAGCCAGCAGCAGCAGCAGGACCCAGGACCTCATGTTGCCGCCCAGCCTGAGGAGCCGCAAGCGACCGGCTGGGCATTTAGCACCTCGGCGTCCAATCCCCCGGTTACACCGAGCCTCGTCCCGGTGTTAGGCTACGTTCTGGTCGGTTGTGTAAGGCAGACACAGTTAAATATCCCAAATGTGTCACTGCGTAAGAGCCGCTGTCCAAATGTTTGCTCACGGTGACTCACTCGCAGGCTAGACGGCTGACTCTGTCCATTCCCCTGTATTGAAAAGTCACAAAGGAGACGTCAAGGGTACTATGAGACAGGTGCGTAACGCAGAACTGGATTGGGTTTTATGATACAACTACGCGGTCTACAGAGGCACGATTCCACCTATATATCTTCAGGCTGCGGTGCAAGAGAGCGCGCCCCAGAGTCCAAACATGTCTCCAAATACGTGATTTAAAAAATGATTAGTCGACATGTGCCAAAGTGCATGATGCGTCCCCTGTTGCAGGTTCAAACCCAGTAAACAAAAATATCCAGATGTCGAGCTCTCATTCAAAAATCACATTTACTTTTATATTATAATAACACACAGCCTTCCCGTCATGAGTGAAGCCCCATATCTCCACACATCCGTGCGTAAAAGTTGGTTTTCCTTGGAATTGCTCGTCGTGCGTAATTCTCTGGACGCCCGGCTGCAAAAGTCAGATTATCCTCATCCCGGCGCGATTCACTTGACTGCAAATGTCTCTCCTATCTAAACGGCTCTCTCACAGATAGTGCGTCTCTTTTTCTCTCTCTCTTTCTCTCTGTCTCTCTTCTTCCCTCTTCCCTGTTTCTCCGTTTACCGGCTCTGCAGGATCAGGTTGTTCTCGCCTCGGCGCCTCTCCTCTCTGGTTGCGTCTTGGACGGTGAGCAGCTTTTCCAAATAGAAACGGGCCTCCCTCCTCAAGTTTGCAGCGTCAAGCCAGTCAGAGATAAACAGGATAATACCGGAAATAAGAAGATTTTGCCTTCAAAATAAAAGCAATAGATTAGATTTAGGGCGCATGATGATCCCAGTGTTGAAGTCAGGTCGTCGCAGAGAAAAGGATATCAGTAGACAGCTACAAGGCAATTAAAGACGACTGAAGATAATACAAGTTAGAAATTACATAAATTGGATATGATAGAAAGTGTTTTGAAAAAAAAAAAAAAGAGAAAAAATAAGTAGGCTATTGGGGTGACCAGATAAAAAATAAAATCGTATTAACATCTATGGATTAAAATATACTTTTACAAAATACAGATACTTCAAATTACATGTTTTATGATTGAGTCTGTATTTGAGTATTTTTGGCAGCCCTGTCAATCTTGTAGGCTATAGCTATAAATTTATGCTGTGAAAATCATATTTGTTTGGGGAAAAGCAACAATTTGATTTTCATTTACTATACATTCACCCTCAGATATATTATTTTGTTTCCCCTTTAGTATTTTGTATTGTAAAAAACGTTCGTCAGTAAGGGTTTTATTTTGAAAGTTCTGACTGGAAGTCTTGTGTTTTATTCTGGCTTGCTTGACACTGGTCCTTAAATGTGTGCCTGGGGCCCCCGTTGCCCTCCTCTTGAAGGCAGGACTTACCACCTCCTTATTAGGAGCAAGGAGACCGGAGCACCCATGGGTGCTCTTAAAGGGAAAGTTTGGAGCATAATCAATGCATTATAATAAAGTCAAATCTCATGCAATAACATGCAACCCTAATGAAAAAAGAATAATATTTTAATAATTTTTCAAGGATCAAGGATATGCAGATGTTACAAACTCTCTCTCTCTCTCTCTCTCTCTCTCTCTCTCTCTCTCTCTCTCTCTCTCTCTCTCTCTCTCTCTATCTCTCTCTCTCTCTCTCTCTCATGTAAAATACATAAATTCCATTACATCATCTCTAATTTCTGTAAGGCTTATTACAGTTGTGAATCATTGCTGGGTCAAATAGTTTTGCCAAATAATTCTTAGCGTTTGTTTTAATCTCCTTGGGTCACCAGAGGGGTGGGGTTTGCCATGTAGGGCAAAACAATGAGTTCCAGAAAGTTCAGACAATCACAGGAACACATCTGAAAATCAATTCACTACACTGGATGACAACTCAACTGCTTGGATTGTCCCGACAGAGTAAACTCCACCCATCCCAAGCAGATTAAAGTAAATTCTAAGGAAATGATTTGACCATGGTTTGTTTCTGAGTGTGTGCCAACACCATACCCTTCTATACAAAACAAATATCCAAACAGTACAGGAATATATTAATGTTAGATGTGAAAATGTAGTGTTGTTTTTCTTTGAAATGCATTAATATTGGCCAGAAGGTAGATAGCTGCACACACACACACACACACACACACACACACACACACACACACAACACAACCTCTGGCCCCATATCTACACATTTGTGGTGTGTTTACTCTCAGTCTGTATCTGCATTTCTGTCCTTTGTTGATCTGTAAACTTTTGTCCCACTTTGCGACAAACCTGTTTGCTTAAAGCTCTTTGTAAATAAATTGGACTTGACCTGACATCGCTGACCAGAGGCTAAACCTGCTCTCATTTCCAAAGCGGATTGCAACTGTATTCCAGGAAGCCCCATATTTCATCCCGGGGTCACGGCTGGATGGGTCGCCATGGCAGCCGGGGGTCACAGCAGATTCTTCCTCCCCGCGGAGGGATGCCACAGGAAGTGACACACGGAAACCAGGCATCCCTGGGTGGCTATTTCTGGCCTAACATACACACACACACACACATGTACACACACACGTACATACACACATACAAACACACACATATGCACCCACCGACCTTTTACATTTAGGTATAGTGCACAGAGTGATTGACAGAGAGAGTGGACTCACTGCTGTCATTGACAGAATGAAGTACTACCTCGCATCTCAATAATGACCCTAGTACATGTGTGTGTGTATATATGTGTGTGTGTGTGTGTGTGTGTGTGTTTGTGTGTTTGTGTCGCAACTTGAAAGGGGGTATCAGGTTCACTGCAATGCTTGCTCTCATTCCTCTATCTGTTCCGCCATAGAATTCCCAGTATGTGTGAGAAGGGCAGGAGATGTACAGTGTGTGTGTGTGTGTGTGTGTGTGTGTGTGTGTTTGTATGTTTGTGTGTTCGAGCAAGTCAAGTAATGGCGAGCAAATCCACAGCATACTGCTCCCTGCGGTCCGGTATGATCATGTTGTGATCTCATACAATGTCAATTATGATATGTGTTGTTTACCATGTCTGTACAAACGTACGCATGTACACACACACACACACACACACACACACACACACAAATTGACATGCCCATGCAGACACACTTCTATCCTTGTGTGAATCTTCCATTGATTACATCTATTCCCTAACCCCTAACCCTCGCCACTACATAACCACAACCATTACCTTAAAGGGGAATTCCGCCCCATCCCCATTTAACCTAAACCCACTCCTAATTCTAACTTTAACCCGGAATCCAAGCCCTAACCCTGAAGTAACCGCTTATTTATTGACCAAGGATTGACCAAAATGTCCTCACTCCGAAGGTCACAAACGCAAACTTGGTTCTCACAAGGATAGAAGCAGAAAAAGTATGTCTCTGTTTGTGTGTAAGTGTATTTTTATGTGTATGTGTGTGTGTGTGTGTGTGTGTGTGTGTGTGTTTGGACACACTGTCTGACATAATAAGTGTGTTAAGATGTTACAACAGACAAGGTTTTAATGTGATCCCGACTCACCTACTTTCACTAACTGACATGCTTAGCACAACAAAGAGAAACTGTTCGCCGTTGACTAGACAGCCATATAGGAGTAATCAAAGGGGGTTTGAACCAATCACATTCAGTGAAGACAGGAGTGGGTCGTCATGGGTTACAGCTGGGTTCATCTGAGGCTGGACCCTTCTGTCTGAGTCTGCTTCGGTTCCTTTGAAGTAGCTAATTTTTCCCATCTTTTACATTCCATTCATTTGTTTTAAATTGGTTTTTCCTCAGTACTCACTTCTCTTTCCTCTCCTCTCCTTTCCTTTCATCTCTTCCCCTTTCCCTCCCCTCGTTTCCTTTCGTTTCCTTCCATTTCCTTTCCTTTCCTTTCGTCTCTTTTCCCCTCCTTTCCTTTCCTTTCTTTATTTCCCTCTCCTCACTCCTCTCTCCTCTTCTCCTCTCCTCTTCTCTCCTCTCCTTTCCTTTCGTCTGTTCACCTTTCCCCTCCCCTCCTTTCCTTTCCTTTCCTTTCCTTCCCATTTCTTTATTTTCCTCTCCACACTCCTCTCTCCTCTTCTCCTCTCCTCTCATCTTGTCTCCTCTTTGATTTCCTTTACTTCCTTTACTTTCCTCTTGCTGCTCCTTTCCTTTCCTTTTCTTTCCTTTCCCTTCCTCTCCTCTCCGCTCCTCTCTTCTCCTCCTCTATTTCCCTGTTGTGTATGTGTGTGTGAGTGTTAATTAGCTTCCTCTCCAATATCCTGATCTAATTAATAGGGCTGATTTCTTCCCTCCTGCCAGCTTCCTGTGTCACTGCAGCCGGTGGCAGGATGAGGCTGAGAGCCGCTCTGCTCCCAGCAGGGTTCAAACCCGGGTCACAGGCTGAAAACAAGACCACTGCAGACCATTCTACCGTCTGGACACAGTGTTTCTAAATGAGATTTCTACTCAATCCTCCCCGACCAAACTTGATGATGGCAACCCATCATCATTTCTAAATTCTATTCAGTGGATACCAGCTATTAGGATAACAACTGGGGCCTCTGATGTAGTGGTTAATAAAAAGGTGCCTAAACTAAGACCCGCAGTCAGTGATCATCACAAGGCAAACAGCCACTAATATGCAAAAATATTAATTTTATCAGAAAACCATAATTTAATGTTTTGGTTTTCTTAAAAAGAATCTATTCTTATATCTGTTATATCCATTTGATATTACTTCACGTGATGTGTAGGCTATTAATGTTGGACCAATATGGGTTTTTGAAGGCCGATACTGATATTTTCATACTGACGTTGCCGATAGATGATTTTTGGTGCCAAAATTAAGTTTCTTTCAATTTGACCATATGCATGCAAAAAATTACTAGTAGGCTATTCACCATCATGGGACACTAAAACTCTCCACTGAAACCCAGACTAATGACATTCTTTTAGGGTTAGCAGCTCAACATCAAAGGATAAGGAGAACCCTACTGCCTTTAAATGAAGAATTCATTTACAATAAATAGAATTGAATAATTAAATAAATAGAACATACAAAGAAAATTACATTTCACTGCAGGTTGTACAGACTTTGTAGGGAGGAACCTCATCATCATCATATTGGCAAAGGATGATATTAGGAAGAAAAATATTTTTTTAAAAGGCCAAAAATGGTATATCGGACTACCGCTAATGTATACCATGAATTTATGTCAACGATTTAAGGCTCTGACACACCAGGCCGACGGTCGGCCATCGGCCAATGTCGGGCCGTCGGTAAGCGTCTGTGTCCCTAGTTTTTGTGGTGTGTCCCGCACCGTTGGCACTAGTCGGACCCCTGTCGGCGGCTTTTCGGCCGATTCAGCATGTTGAATCGGCGGCGGAGCCCGTCGGTGAGAGAGATCACTCTGATTGGCACGAGAAGAGAAATGGAAGTAACGAAAGCAAGCAAACAAGGGCACACACAGAAGGTTCGTCTCCATTCTCCATCTCTATTCCAATACGCAAATATTTTCACAACGATACGGCCATCTGGAATGAAGAAACTGAAGACCAACTGATCAGCATGATTCAGGAGAGGCCAGCTCTGTACGACATCACAGAAAAACGTCATGCCAACCGAGTGGTGAAAACAGAACTCTGGCGTGAGATCGAAAATAAACTTGTTATATCAGGTAAGATTTTCTTTAGCAGAAACTGTTCTACCGACTACCGCCACCTGCTGGTATGGAGAGTTATTTCCCCTCACGCAGGCGCAGAACGTACGTGCTAGTTGGCCGTCGGCTGTAGTCTTTGCGGTGTGTTCAAGTGCAACTTTTTGGACCAGACACAGGCGACGTGAGGCGACACAACAGTCGGCCTTCGTCGCCGCTGGTTCTTTGATGTCGGTTTGGTGTGTCAGGGCCTTTAGGTCAGCCTAAAAAGGTGGGTAACTTATTCTGCAGGGTGGGTAAACTGAGTTTAGGTGGGTTCACCCTCCTCTACAATCCTGTCTGAGTGGCCCAGGCGAGGGTGTGTGATGTTGAAAGACCCCAAAAACTCACTGACCCAGGTTACATCAATGAGGCCTTGTGCAAGTGCATCATCAAGTATGTTTAAACCATTTCTAAAATCAAAATTAGCCTGGCTGGTTAAATAAAGTGACTGGTAAGCTTTGGAATCTGCCAGCCGTATCCTGAATAAACAATAAGATAAACAACCAAGAATAGTAAAGTAACAGCACGCAAGTAACATTTCCAAATTTTGGGCATGAGTGGTACCTTGGAGCATTTCCCTCCACCGGTCTTGATTTAGAATGGGACATTTTATAGGCTCATATTCCATATTGGGCTTTGATACTGTATCCTGAACTGGTGTTAATCAAATTTAAAACTGCAATCCGGAAAAACATGGCCGCCCCTGGCATTGTTGTGGCTCTGTGAATCACCTCGCAGTCTCTTTCTCAAAGAATCCTTTGATGAAACAGAGAATGAAGGAGGGAACACTTCACAGGCCTGAGTCAAAGGAAGGCGTGAGGGAGGAAAGCGGGAGGAGGAGGAGGAGGAGGAAGGAGAGTAGAGGAGAGGGCAGAATCATGGCTGTATTGTTGTGTGTTTTCCCCCCAAGTCAACAGGAGAGGAAGTGGAGTGGAGCAGCTAAATATACAAACAGCACAATGAGGCAGCTAGCGTGGAGCAGCTGTGGAACATGGCTGTCACCGGGATCAGGAGTGTGAAACGCAGAGGACCGCCTTTTATTTATTCAGGAAAAGCTGACTGAGCGTGCATGCTGCTTTTCAACAACACATTCAGCTACGCACGTTCACACCTGGGAGCTGCCCAGTACAACCAGTCCTCTGCTGTTAACCACCGAGTGTCTTTTAAGTGTCTTCTTCTTCAATGGCACCTTAGTTGTTGATTTCATGAAATAAGCACGAAATCTTAAAATGCAAATACATGCTCTGTGCACAAAAAGTGAGAGAAACACGTTGTCCCAGCCACAAAATGGTTATGTGAAGGAGGCACGACTATAAACAGGAAGGAGTGTCACATTGAAGTAGCGCAGTGTAAAGTAAAGAGTGTTGTGGTCGGGTGCTGGATGGGCGAATGCCGATGACCCAGGTTCAATTCCCAGCTTCTACTAAGAAGTTTTAATTTTTAGCAATAGTTTTTCTTATTTAACCATGACCAAAGCCTTTCCCTAACCTTAACCAAGTTGTTTTAGTTGCGCAAACCTAACCATTAGCCAACTTTTAGGTTAAAATGCCGTGTCCAATTCGTGTTATTGTCACAGAATCCAATTCGTGGTAAAGGAACGTATTCTCCACATAATTCGTGTCCAGAGCAGGTAATCTGTGTTTCAGAGTTTGTGTTCATTAGCACTTCTTTATTATACATGAATATTTTATGGACACGGGACTATGTGTTACATCTGCTGTCTCGGATCTGTGGCTCTGACCATTGACCTCCTTACAATTGGTTGCTTGTTGTGTTGGCAATATAGGAATTTAAAGGATTCCTCCGGTGTTGGTGAAAGTTGGCCTCATAGATTAACATCTCACACTTGTAAAATTGTCGATTTTTAGCTGCAACCAGCAGCTAGTATGAGTCACTCTGTCGGTCGGACTGTCGGTCTGTCCCAAAACTTTCTGTGCCATTGAGCACACAGCTCTAAAGACTCTATGAGCCTGACTGCTGCATCACTTTGAGCTTGGTTCAGTTGGTAAAACATAGGTTTGCTACACCAGAGGTCCCAGGTTCTAGGCCAATGTCCATCAGATGCGTTTTTCATCCGACATTTAGATGAGCGTGTCGGAGCTTTGACCAACACCGGAGGAATCTTTTAAGCTTGTTATACAGTCGAATACTGAATGTAAATCACTATGGAAAAGAGTGTCAACAACAAACGTTGATGTAAGGATGCTTTCCACCTTGGGACAGGTGAAGACGTCTAGACTTTATGTACCTAATGTGTGTAAAGTGACTTCTGTATATCTGGGTATTTCTGAGTACATGTGAGAGAGAGAGAGAGAGAGAGAGTGTGTGTGTGTGTGTGTGTGTGTGTGTGTGTGTGTGTCCGGTTTCCCCCTGTCCAGCTCATGTGGGAATTGGACCTCTCGGCCGCGGGAAAAACAGGAAGGAACGCGGCGGAGGTTTTTTCCTCGTTACCGTGGCAGCAGCGGATGCAGTTGTTATGACTTTATATGGCGCTGCTGCATGACTTGATTACTGACAAACACATGACAGCATGACTGGGCAGCATCATCTCCATCTGCATAGTCTTGCATGAGCCCCTTGATGGACACTTTTATCCAAAGCACCTTGTGAGAGCGTACATTTTCCAGCATGGGAGGCTCCAGCAGAAGTCGCCATCATCATCATCATCATCATCATCACCATCATCATCATCATCATCATCATCATCATCATCATTATCTTCATCTTCTTCTCCTTCACCTCTTCCTCATCATCGCCAATTATACAACTCTTCCTTCTCCTCCTGCTGTCTTCTAAGGCTTCTTCTCTTCTTCTTCTTCTCCTCCTCCTCTTTCTCTTCCTCCTCTTCTGCTTCATCATGCCGATCAATCTAAGTTTTTTTTTAAGTAAGCAGTTGAGACTGTTAGTAACATCTGTAAGTGACAACTGTAAGGAAATCCGTAAATGTTAGGAATCCATTTCTGTCCATACTTCCCACTTTTATAGTCGACTTAATGTGTTCACGTGTCGGCAGTATGGTTACATAATCCTACAATTGTTTATATTGTGTTTTATTGCTTTTATTATTTTATTATTGCTACTATTATTTGTGTTTGATTCTATTTCTTTGCGCTTATATTCAACTTCCTTTTCCCTGCTGCATCCTATTATTTTTGCTGCTGCAACAATCTGATTTCCACACGGGGAATAAAGTTTCAATAAAGTTTCATCTCAGTGGTTTGACTCCTGCAGGGGTTCCCCGTACCACAAATACATTAAGTCATACAATGAGGTCATTTGGATCAAAGCATCCACTAAATGACAGGGTTTAACTGCAGTTCTGCCAAAACATAAAGTGGCTATATTTTTTTTTTATCAAATCTCCTGTCCTTTCCTCTCCCCCTGCTCCTTATCACAGCCAAAACAACCAACTGCTGTGTCTAAAACAAAGCAGGACAACCCACCCGCTAACCAAACTGCTCTCTGTAGGATCGCTGGATATCAACAGGCACTTAATTTGTTCACTGCTGATGTTTCCACTGTGCCGAGCTAAAGAGCTACCGGTGGACACAACCGCCCATCCTCCCACACCAGTTATGCCAGGGTTTCCATAACCAAATATTTGCTTTGTCTCCTATAAATATCATTTTCTCTTTCGGGCCAACGACTTTCCTTTACTGGAGAGAAACAGTCGAAGTTTTAGTTGCCTCTGCTTCCTCGATCCTCTGCACCTGTATGGCTCACCTTGTGCCAAAGATAGGTACATTTCACCCTCAAATTCATTATTCCCTATTCTTAGTGTTTGCAGGATGTCACACAGTAAATCACAATGCCCTAACACTGTTTACTGGCTGTGGATTTCATTTGAATTCAACTTACACTTTAGGCAACTGAACTACAGACTAGACTACAGACTCGCAGACTGTGGTTTTACATAGTCTGACGTTAACTGAAGTGCTCAGAATGAGTACCTGAGTTCACAAGGGCTCAACGCTTCAAGGCTGCATAAAAGGTGTTAATGGAACGGGCATATTTGTCACCTGACCTCTTTTATCATCATATCATAACACATGCACTGTGGGAAACCTCACCAGTAGTCTGCTGGGTAGCGGACTCTCTAGAACTGGACTTCATGGGAACGTGCCAGAAAGTCCGCAAGTCAGTTTGATTGAGCAGTAGTGTCTTGCTCAAAGACACTTCAACAGGACATTTGGCTCTTGTTGGACCCAGCATTAGCTAATGTGGGGATCAAACCTCACATTTTCTGGTTTAAGAACAATCTCTTTAACCACCAGGCCATCTGAAAAGTAGGGGGCACCCAGATTTGAACTGGGGACCTCTTGATCTGCAGTCAAATGCTCTACCACTGAGCTACACCCCCGTACACAGACAACCATACAAAAGCTTTTTCCACTGCAAGACTGTGTGTGAACATAAGAGCTATGACTATGACTTGGGTAATGCATTTGCTGGAAGCTTGATGCACTGTTAGGAAAGAAAGACAAGGAAGAAGAAAGAGAGATTTAGAATATGTGTGTGTTTGTGTGTGTGCGTGTGTGTGTGTGTGTGTGTGTGTGTGTGTGTGTGCAAGAGAAAGAGACTTCTGACTTTTGATGTTCTTTAATGTCTCACATCTTTTAAATCACCTGTTAAAACACTTGTAGACTTGCCTTTATAGACTTTCTTTTGATCCTGCTCACTTTTAGTGTTGTGTTGTTTCTTGTACTTGTTTCAGCTCATTTCTTTACTTATCTTCCATTTTCTTTTTTTTATTGCTAAAGGTTCTCGTTTTATCTCCTCATAATGTAGGCTATGTTACTTTTCTTGGTTTTATGTCCTCTTGTAAAGCACTCTTGTAAATTATGCTTTTAGATAAGTGCTATATAAATCAAGTTTATTATTATTTATTGTTAACATCTCACAAGACAGAGGAGAAACGACTGAAAAGTCAGCAACTCCCACACCCATCCACCCACCCACACATGCACACACACACACACACACACACACACACCCACATACATGCATGTGCGCACACACACACACACACACACACACAGGACACAACAACAGCAAAACTGAGTATATCAACATATAATATACAGCTTTTCTCTCTAGGATAACTGACATTTAAATACATCATGAGTGAAAGAGAGTGAAAGAGAGACAATATGAAAAATAATGCGTGCGGATCTGTTTGCACACAACACACAGCGCTGACACACCATGCTGACTGTGCTGTGTTACTGACTGGGCGAGTGTGGGAGTGATGGTGTAGCGAATGCTGTTGCGCCTGGTTTATGAGGTGGAGCTAGGCGAAGGGTCACCGGTGCTAATGAGAGGTTATGGGATGGGAGGGTGATGGAGAGAAGAGAGAGCCTCACTGGCAAGCAGCGACAACACAGTAGCTGTCAAATAGAATAGGAACAAGATCAAAACGTAGAATAAGAGAAAAAGCAGCGTTTACTATTCTCTTATTCAGAATGTGGCACTTCTTCTCTCGGTCTTGCTACGATTCGCTGAATTTCTGACTTCATTGCGATGTCGGTTGAATTCAAAAATGCCTTTACTGATATGGAAATACTTCAGTATCAAATTATAGCAAACCATAGCGAGTGTATGTGTGTAAGCATGTGTTGTGTCTCCACCATGAAAACAGATCCATGTGCGTGGGTCTGTTTGGAAATGCTGCAACATGACTGTGTCGCATTTCCAAGCACTTTTTCATGCCTGCATTCCTTCCCTCCTTTTAAGCTCCTCTTCTCCTCCCCTCCTCGCCTCTTAAGATGCGGGTGGCTTTGCTCACAGGTGTAGCACTGTCTTCACACACACACACACACACACACACACTTTGATCTGAGGGGTGGGTCGTTCGATTGGTGGGAATTTCCCCTTGTATCGCTATAGGAGGGTCCCCTTCCTCCATTTCTTCCTCCTCCGAGTCCTCTGAAGCTTCTTCAGGGTCGCCCTCTGGGGTTGGAGGCCTTGCAGACTCCTCCTCTTCCCTGCTCCATTTTTTCTTCCTCCTCTCCTCCTCTCAATCCTCCCGTTGTTCGTCTCCCTGTGATCCTTCCCCGACCCGGCCACCGAGTGTTTTCTATAGGTCTCCCATAAGGTCTGGGTGTTACACATCAAAAAGCACATGCATGTGCTTTCATAACACGTTCGCTCTGTGTTGCTGACAAGTTGCCAAGTGTGAATGAGCGTGCCTGTCTTTCCCCTCCATCTTTCAAGTGGTCTACAAAGAGGAAGAGGGAGAGAAAGAGAGAGAAAAAGATAGAATGAATGATTGAGGTCTCAGCCAAGAATCAGAGAGGGAGAGGGGTGGGGTCTGGGCCTACCTTGTCTGCAAATTAGTGTGGTGAAGGTTTGACAGGATTTTCCGTTGTTAAAACAAATGACGGCCTTGAGACGGGGAAGCACCTCCTGCACCCGGGCCCTCCACCTCTCTCCTCGCCTCAGGGACAAAGTTGGAGTTTTAGACTCTCCTCACATCGAAATGGGGACTGGATGATGCACAAAACAACAAGAGTAAATTCGATTTGCAGGTTGAGAGGGGTTACCGGAGTGCATCCTTGATTTATGCTTCTCCAAACCATTGGAGCCTGTTTTTTGCACACACAAAAAAAGGGACAGTTGAAAAAGGGAAGCCAAGGAACTCTTCTTTTGTGTGTAGAAGTTAAAAATGCCAACGCTAATGATCCTTTTATAGCCACAGAAGACTAGAAAGGCTTTTTTTTTTTTTTTTTTGCACCAAAATAAGAATGTGTTGGATTCATATTTTCAAGTAAATTAGATTTGTTTAATGCACAATAAGAACCCAGTTGTCCAAAGCACATTTGCACATTAGATCATGTTAGTTATGCTCATGGAACAAAGACGACAGTTGTGCACAGATGCATTTGAGAAGCTGAGGCCTCGTCTTTGGATCAAAGATTCATTCATACGCTGTAGAAACAAACCTCCAATAAACTTCAGAGAGAAGAAGAGAAGAGCGGGGGTTAAGTTAGGTGGCAGC